>NC_068984.1:138285928-138294299 GCF_001194135.2 Octopus bimaculoides | reverse complement strand
CTGTTGTATTTAGAGTGAGTAATTCTCTTTTATTGTGCCTTAACACACTCACCGGTAAAATTTCCACTTATTTTTATTTTCCTAAAATTTTCGTTGCGTCTTACAACCTTTTCAATAGTCTTGACTCTGTCCGTTATTTACACTGCGTTCCTTTTTTGTTTTTTTGTGTGCATGTGTGTAGGTCAGTGTGTGTGTGTATGCCTATGCATGCATGTATGTATGTATGTATGTATGTATGTATGTATGTGTATGCATATGTATATATGTATGTATGTGCGTGCATCTGTATGTATGTATTCTGCACATTCTTGTGCTTGCATGTCCATGTCTGTGTATTTTTTATGTATGTGTGTGTGAGCGTGTGTTTGTATCTGCATGCACCTCTGTCTCCTTGTATGTGCATGTACGTGTGTGTGTGTGTGTGTGTGTGTGTGTGTGTGTGTGTTTTGCAACTATGTACCATGTTTGTATGTATGGATGTGCATCTCCATATGTGTGGACACGTGTCTCCGTATGAGTCCTTGCGTGAAGTAAAGTGTGTATGTGTGTATATATGGTCATGTGTTTCAGTCTCCATTTACCTATGTGCGCTTGTCTGTTCATATAACCTATGTACCTATCCGTCTGTAGCTTGATCTGTTTATTTTCATATCCATATGCTTACATACATGTGCATATACCCACACAAACACATACACATACATACATACATCTGCATAACAGCCAACTAACTATTTTACACAGGTAGAGTAGAATAGTTAGTGGGCTGTTATGTAGATAGATGTTTGTATGTATGTATGTGTTTGTGTGGGTATATGTGTGTATATGCACGCGCAGACATGGCTGTATAGTCTAGAAGCTCGCTTGCAACACATGGTTGCAAGTTTAGTTCCACTATGCATCATCTTGGGCACGTGTCTTCTATTCTAGCATCGGATCGACGAATGGCTTATAAGAGAATTTGGTAGACGGAAACTGCGTGGAAGCCCGTTGTATATACATAACCTGCGCTAAAAGATAAAGACATTCTCTCGACACCTTTTGGGTAAATGGAGATAGAGACAGAAATAGAAGGCTGCATCAGCTTATTTACCGTTGAGCATGCCAGAGCAATGTGGAATAAAGTACTTTGTTGAAGCATACAGCGCACCGCCAAGTCTATGAACGGAGCCAATGACCTTAAAATTGTGAGTTGAATATCCTAGGGTAAGCGCCTTTACAAGGAACGTTGTATTAGAAATTATTGTACTTTCATCAAGGACATCGCGTAAATTGCGTGTCATTCAACTCTTCAAGATACTTCAGCACACACACACACACAGACACACACACACACACACACACACACACACACACATATATATGTGTGTGTGTGTGTGTATGTGTGTGTATGTGTATAAGCATGTGTGCATGTATGTGTATATATATATATATATGCGTGTGTGTGTGTGTGCGTGTGTGTGCATGTGTGTGTGAATATATATATATATATATATATATATATATATAGACAGATAGATATGTATGTATATATATATGTATATATATATATGTGTGTGTGTGTGTGTATGTATATATATATATGTGTGTGTGTGTGTGTATAGGTATGTATGTATATGCTTATATACACACATGTGTTTGTAATTAATAACATTTATTATGTTTACAGAAATGTTTATCGTAAAATAAGTAAACAGATTTGAGGGAAAACGGATTAGCTTTTTTCTTATAAATCTATAAACCATTCTGTCTCAGAGATGGTGTTATACTTCAGCGAAAAGCCTCAAGTTACCATGTATTCCTTCACAATTTATATAAGGTGTCGCTTTCAATGAGTTTTGCTGCTATTTTAGTAATTACTGCTGTATTATTAACCCCCACCCCCACTGTTTCTGCGCGAAAATAAGCAGTCAGAGTGTAACATTTTATCTCTTTAAAGTTGATATCAAGTGACCTAAGAGATTTGTTGGAATAATAATGCAGTGATGTAACTACATGTTTTCAAGTAAGAGAAATATAATATTTAGTTTGTGAAGCCAAAGTTCGTTAAATGAAACCGACTATTGTGCTCAATCTACGGAACGAAAATCTCCTGCTAAGATCTCTTAGATAACAAGTAAAGCCCAAACCGCAAAAGGATTTATCAATAATAATTCTCTGGTAATAAAATAGTTAATATTTAACAACCTAATTCTAAAATATTTATAGATATTATTCAAGACTATGAACCATCAAATCCCACACATATAGTCGCTGCAAACAAGCCTCACTTTGATTAATACCGAATGACAGAAGCAATATAATTAAGTTTGTTATTATTATTATTAGATTAAAGCAGCGATTTGCCAGAACTGTTAACGCGTCGGGCAAAGTGCTTAGTTCAAATTCTGCCGAGGGCGACTTTGCCTTTCATCCTTTCGGGGTCGATAAATTAAGTACCTGTTACGCACTGGGGTCGATCTAATCGACTTAATCCCTTTATCTGTCCTTATTTGTCCCCTCTATGTTTAGCCCCTTGTGGGCAGTAAAGAAATAAGAAACTTTAACTCGCCGGGCGAAATACTTAGCGATATTTCATCTGTCTTTACGTTTTGAGTTCAAATTCCGCCGAGGTCAACTTTACCTTTCATCCTTTCGGGGTCGATAAATGAAGTACCAGTTGCGCACTGGGAAGGATCTATCTAATCGACTGCTCCCCACCAAAAAAATTTCGGGCCTTGTGCCTCGAGTAGAAAAGAATTTTCATTGGAACGACGCACTGGCAGAATGGTTAGCACGTCGGACGAACTGATTAGTGGCTTTTTTTCTTCTGCTTTACGTCAAGTTCAAATCTCACCGAAGTCTGGTAGAATCGTCACTACGCCCAATTAGATGCTTTGCGTTGTTTCTTCCGGCTCTTTACGTTCTGAGTTCAAATTCCGTCGCTGTCGACTTTTTCTTTTTATGAAGTTGGTAAAATTAGTACCTGTTGAATACTGGGACCAGTGCAATTGACTATCCCTATATCCTAAATTTGCTGGTCCTGTGCCAAAGCTAAGAAGTCATTATCTTATTTCTTTATTGCTCACAAGGGGCTAAACACAGAGGGGACAAACAAGGACAGACAAAGGGATTAAGTCGATTACATCGACTCCAGTGCGTAACTGGTACTTAATTTATCGACCTCGAAAGGATGAAAGGCAAAGTCGACCTCGGTGGAATTTGAACTCAGAACGTAAAGGCAGATGAAATACCGCTGAGGATTTCGCCCGGCGTGCTAACGTTTCTGCCAGCTCGCCGCCTTTGAAGTCCTTATCTATTTTCAATAACCAGCTGCAATCTTTACGATCATTAAATCTTTTGGTTGGGTATTACTTCAGTTTTGGCTTTTGGCCTTTATATTTTATATTTGTTAGCTATTACGGTAGTATAGTATCATATCCATCGATTTATCGATCCATCCTTTTTAGCTGCCCACTGTCTCTGAGCGGGTCGTGTTTCTCCATAGGTTCCGATCAGAAGCAACCGTTGTAAGATTATTCCAGCCGGATTCCCAAGCGTAATGAACGGAGAATTTGGATATTAAGCAACTACCACGTTCTTGTTAAGTTCCTAGGTCCTCTGCAGGTTGGCTCCGCTTGAACAGTCCGTTTTGCGATTCTTTCCTGCGACATTCTACCCATTTGTCCAGAATGCAGGAAGTGTAACCTCTGAAAACATACAAGCAATGACTCAACTTTGAGAGACTCTCCTATGAACGAGCTACGCACCCCGTATAACGTTATTCTTGGGATCATTCAGGGATACCCCATTTCAACTGCTTGTATTCGCGACCCTACTCTTTCTATCATTACCTAACATTCCTGATCATAGATGAGAATAGACACGAAAACCGAATTGAAAATAGACAGTATCATATGTTTATGATAATAACAATATATTATTAACATAAATTGCTTTTATTCGTAATTCTATTTTCATGTCAAAAATTCAGCTTTAGTTTATATTAGTTTATATAAGAAAAAAAATTGTTTTTAAATCTGTGCATTCAAAGATGCCAAATTCATGGGAGAACAATTATTCGTCATATTATAACTTCATTAATTCGGTTGTCAGTTAATTCCAGACATCTGTTCGGCTGCCTAAGTATTCTAGCTCATTTTTGGCCGATCGACATATAAACATATTCATTATTGGCAGTGGGGTGTGACAACACGTTCAGACACCGGATGTGTCAAACCTCCGTTATAAATACGCCATTACATCACACACAGTAGAGAGTAATTTCTTAGAACACCCACAGTTAAAAAAAGACAGGAAAAAATACTCTTGCTGCTAAGACAAACGTGTATTCTCTTCATGACAAACAATTATAACAGATGGACAAAGATACGGACAAGCAAATGCGCGCGCGCACGCACACACACATACATAATTATATATTCACATACATTCGCACATGCGTACAAAGATATGCATATACGTACACACATACGCGCACACACACACACACACACACACACATACAGACATATATACAAGAGTAAAGACACAAAGCCTCTTTCTTTATAAATGTTACAATTGATAGGATGAGAAAGAATATATAGAGAAGAGGAGGAAGCAGAGGAGGAAGAGGGGTAGGGTAGGATAGGGAGGAGGAGAACCATTGGGTTCTCGGCATTCTGTATCGTCGGTCTCGGGTGCTGGTGGCACGGAGTATGAATGGTCTCTGTCTGTCTGCTTTTGCTCTACCAATTCTCGGCTGCTCCCACATAGCAGCCCCTGGCAACAGTAGTCACGGTCTCCCATTTCGGGACCCGATATATTGTTGCTCTCTCTTTTCTTGCCGTTTCTATCCCATTTCTTTATTTCGCTTTCTACTTAAAGACAAACAAGACTCATCTGACTTCAACTCCTGCTCATACAACAATTAGGGTTTTGCCCTTCCACTTTCGTTGACTCCCATTCTACTCTCGTAAATCAGTATATCAGAACCTGAAAATCCATACAGGGTCCATTCGATCGCATGCTGTTGCGAGTCATTTCTTTACTCGCCACGTGCCCGTTGTTGCTGTTGGCACTCCGTCGCTTACGGATCAATCAACGGAACAGCCTGCTCGTGAAATTAACGTGCAAGTGGCTGAGCACTCCACAGACACGTATACCCTTAACGTAGTTCTCGGGGATATTCAACGTGACACAGTGTGACAAGGCTGACCCTTTGAATTACAGGCACAACAGAAACTGGAAGAAAGAGTGAGAGAAAGTTGTGGTGAAAGAATGCAGCAGGGTTCGCCACCATCCCCTGCCGGAGCCTCGTGGAGCTTTAGGTGTTTTCGCTCAATAAACATTCACAACGCCCGGTCTGGGAATCGAAACCGCGATCCTATGATCGCGAGTCCGCTGCCCTAACCACTGGGCCATTGTGCCTCCACACGTGCCCGTACTGTGTAGCAATAATGATAACCAAACAAGCCTCATGACAATACTAATGTCTCTATACCTGAAGCAAGTATTTCTTTTCCTCGTCTATTTTGATACTAGCTTACTGGTAGGGGCTTTGGCGAACTGACACTACTAAGCTTCTTGTCCCCTTCCACATGCTATTCAAAGAGAAGCAATGACTTTAATAACTGCAACATCAAAAACAACATATGCAGCAGTAACGACAACCAAAGCAACGGTGGTTTCTAACATAGACAGGGAGCCACAAATTTTGGAAGAAATGTTTAAGTCGATTAAATCAGTCTTGGTATTTGGCAGGTGTGGAGGCGCAATGGCCCCGTGGTTAGGTCAGCGGACGCGTGGTCGGAGGATCGCGGTTTCGATTCCCAGACCGGGCGTTGTATGTGTTTATTGAATGAAAACACCGAAAGCTCCACGAGGCTCCGACAGGGGGTGGTGGCGACCCCTGTTGTACTCTTTCGCCCCAACTTTCTCTCACTCTTTCTTCCTGTTCCTTGAGTAAAGCTGCGATGGACTAGCGTCCCGTTTAGTTGGGGGGGGGGCACATACGCCATCTGGCAAGGTTTTAAAAAGGATGCATAAATAAATAAATTCGGCAGGTACTGTAGTAGTAGTAGAAGTAGAAGTAGTAATAGTAGTAGTAGTAGTAGTAGTAGTAGTAGTAGCAGTAACAATAATAATAATCCTTTCTACTAAAGGCGCAAGGGCTGAAATTAGAAGGGAAGGGGATTTAGTCGATTACATCGATCCTAGTGTTAAACTGGTGCTTTATTTATCGACCCCGAAGAATGAAAGGCAAGGTCGATCCCGGCGAAATTTGAACTCAGAACGTAAAAACGGACGAAATGCCGCTTAGTGTTTTGCCGGCAAAACTGACGTTACAAAGAAAGAAGTCCTGGGGGTCCTTTTGTTCGACTAAAGGCAGTGCTCCAGCATAGCCGCAGTCAAAATGACCGAAAGATGGAAGAAGAAGAAGAAGAAGAAGAAGAAGAAGAAGAAGAAGAAGAAGAAGAAGAAGAAGAAGAAAAAAGAATAAATTACAAAATGTCTGGAATAAAGACAGTATGGTAACAGCTGGAACACCTTAGATTATAATTCTATCTGATCGATCTGGTCTGATCTGAAGCAAAGCAACAACAGTGTGGACATAGAAACTATAGATCACATAACTCATTTTACTACTGATCACGGTAAGAACAAGATCAACATCACCAATAATAATACTAATAATTTGGGCATTGTCGCAACTGTATTAATAATTATGATGGTTCTTGTCAGAAGAACGATCGGCGTTTATATTTCCGCTAATCAAACAACTAATTGACCACGCTCTGTTGCTGGTGATACTATAACATACTGTCGAGATGTGTGATAATATTGATAAGAATAACAATTGACGGGTTGTGTCTCATTGGGCGGTAATAGAGAGGAAACTTGACGAGCAAACATGGCGGACGGACAACGAGGTGGTGATAGTGTTGATAATGGCGGCGATGTTAGAGATAGTAGCGGTGGTGGTGGTGGTGGTAACGCATTGATAGTAGGTTACGGAAGACAGCGTACACTACGCGTAGAAGTGACTGAGATAAAGAGAAAGAGGGCGAGAAAAGAAGGGAAAGAAAATAGGGTCGCATGGGAAAAAAAGGAGGTGATGGAAGAAAAGCGATGGAAGAAGATGAAAGGGAGGGGAAAAGCGAATGAGTGAGAGTGGGTATGGGTAACTATGGGTAACAAGATATCTAAACATGTTTCTCAGGAGGAGGTGACATATCAAAACACGTTTATCATTTAAATGTACGTACACATACACATGTGTATAAACACCTCCACCCAATATATATATATATGCGTAGAGGTGTGAGGCAGTGTGAGGCAGTGTGTGTGTGTGTGTGTGTGTGTGCGTGTGTGTGTGTGTGTATTTGTATATCTATGTAGCTATGTATCTATATATCCATATGTGTGTCTGCGTGTGTGTGTGTGTGCATGAATGTGTGCATGCACGTGTATACACATATATATATGTATATATGTATGTATGTATATATATATATATATATATATATATATATATATATATATATATATATATATACGTTATATATATTTATACATATATACGTTATATATAGATGCATACATTAATCACTATCATGTATATATTTATGTATGTATGCATTTGCATACATTCATATGTATGAGTGTGTGTATATATATATATATATATATATATATATATACTGAGACAGAGTAAAGAGGGTGAAAGAGGGAATGAGTGACGGAGTATTTGCAAGTTAACAGATTTCAATTCTAATTGAAGCGTAAAGATATAGTAAATACCAGTATAAAGCTCTAACTGCTGACGACGATAATGATGATGCTGTCGATGATGATGATGATGATGATGATGATGATGATGATGCTGATGATGGTGGTGGTGGTGGTGGTGGTGGTGGTAGTGGTAGTGGTGGTGGTGATGATGATGATGGTTAAAGTATTTTGATGGAAATGATGTTGCGGTATTAATTCAGCCACGTCTCTGAAGGTGCTCAGTTCGAATCCAATATAGGGTACACTGTTTTTCATCTTTGCGTCCACACGTCTGATTGACTTGCTACAGAAAGCAGTTAAATCTCCCTTTAATCCACGATGTTCTTCCAGAAAAGTACTGTTATCGTTTATCGTTTACTTGTTGCAGTCATTGGAGCGTGGCCATGCTGGGGCATCGCCTTGAAGGACTTTTTTTTTCTTTTTTAGTCGAGCCTATTACCCCAACCCCCCACCAGTACTTATTTTTAAAGTCTTGTAATTGCCCTATCGGTTAATTTCGCCGAACCGCTAAGTTGCGGAAACGTAAGCAAAACATCACTAGTTATCTAAAGTAGTAGTTGATGCGTCTGTGTGTGTGTGTTGTGTATGCGTGTGTGTG
>NC_068984.1:138282815-138285879 GCF_001194135.2 Octopus bimaculoides | reverse complement strand
TGTGTGTGTGTGTGTGTGTGTGTGTGTGTGTGTGTGTGTGTGTGTGTGTGTGTGTTTGTCCCCCACTGTTCGGCAACTGGTTTTGGAGTGTTTACATCCCCGTAACTTAGCGGTTCGCAAAAGAGCCCGATACAATAAGTACCAGGCTTTCAAGGCGCCAATTTGTGTGACTAAAATTCTACAGTGCCCCAGCATGGCTGCAGTCTAATGACTGAAACCAGTAAATGATAAAAAGTGATAAATCTTGATTTAGGTACAAGATCTCAAATGTTTATGGGCGCGTGGAATTAGTCAACCCTTGCACTTGACATCGACTCTAGCACTTGACCCTTACTTTTTTTTCGGAATCTTTTCATTTCCGGTAATACGTCAAGGGTCTTCCGAGACCGTAAATTTCACTACCAGCCAGGCGTCTTGTTCTCGTGGTACATTTGAGATTCTTACTCTCCGTTCCAGGTAAATTAGTACCAGTCTGAACGCCTCAAGATCCCCTCTTTTGTGGTCCGGTGAGAAATATGGGATTGAAAAACAGCAATATGCGAATATTTATTTCCCTTTGTATTTTGTCTTTTATAAGCAAAAGTTTTATCATAGCTGTCTATCATCTATCAATCATAACATTAAAGGGGGAGGCAGTATGTAGTTGAACGACCTGCTAAAAGAAGAAACGAATGACCTCTTCAATCATTCACTACTTTTTTTTTTTTTTAAGAAACGGAAGAATGCATTGGACACTAGTCTAGAACACATTAAGCCTGAGTAAAAAACGAAACTAGAATAACTCTGATCAAAGTTCTGCTCAATTCAGGATTCACTTGCAGCTAAAGTAGAACGACGATAACAACGATGGCGGCGGAGATTCCGACAACAACAACAAAAACAACAACAACAGCAGCAGCAGCAGTGGAAGTGTAAAGTAAAGTATGTCTGCATCATTCCATCAGAATCTTAATGGAAAAGATTTCTTTTCATAATGAAATTTATTTACATAACAATCATAAGAACAACCGAGTTTACATCCGACTTCCTTCACAGCTGTTGTTATTGTATTATGATAACGAGGACGATGGCTTCCATTGATACATATATGCATATACATACATATGTACGTATGTATATATATATATATCTATGTATGTAAGTATGTATGTATGTATCGTTAGAAGGCTTAGTCTTCGTATATGTATGTATGTGTGTACGCCTTTTTTCACGAATAAACACATAGAGGTGAGGCGATGTACCACTTGTAACTAACAGAATGCATGTGTTGGCACTACGGCGACTGATATTACATCAACTACTACTAATAAATATAAGGACAACGACGATGATGATGACAATAATAATAAGCCTTACTATTAAAAGCACAAAACCTGAAATTTGGGTGGAGGGGACTAGTCGATTACATCGACCCCAGTGTTTCACTGGTATTTAATCTATCGACCCCGACACATTTTGACTTGGATGCATTTTGAGTTTGACATTGATTTTGTTGCAAGAAACAGTTAGGTTGTTTCGCTGACATTTTACATTGTTTAACGTGTCTCTGACCACCGAAACATGTTCTCACAAAGAGTGCTATTGCGAAATTACACAAGTGAATGTGTGGCGAACGAAATAGGAATATTGGAAGAAGTATCTACAAAATTAGTTTTTAAAGATCGAACAGATATGGGGGTCCACAAGAATCGTGGCACTCCGTCAGTTACGACGACGAGGCTTCCAGTTGATCCGATCAACGGAACAGCCTGCTCGCGAAATTAACGGTCAAGTGGCTGAGCACTCCACAGACACGTGTACCCTTAACGTAGTTCTGGGGGGAGATTCAGCGTGACACACTGTGTAACAAGGCTGGCCTTTTGACACACAGGTACAACAGAAACAGGAAGAAAGAGTGAGAGAAAGTTGGGGCGAAAGAGTACAACAGGAGTCGCCACCACCCCCTGCCAGAACCTCGTGGAGCTCTTAGGTGTTTTCGCTCAATAAACACAAACAACGCCTGCACTGACAATCGAAACCGCGATCCTACGACCGCGAGTCCGCTGCCCTAACCACTGCTTTTTTTATATTTATGGACCCCTTGGATTTATGTTCTATTCTTGGGGAGACGAGACCCAATGGCCTAGTGGTTAGGGCAGCAGACTCGAGGTCTTAGGACCGCGGTTTCGATTCCCAGACTGGGCGTTATGAGTTTATACACACACACACACACACATTTTCTCTGCCATAGTCACTGATGGAACCTCTGTTGTGGCGAGACGACCACATTCGATACACTTTACTCCCAAGCACTGCTTTAAACAACGTGAGTGAGCGAGGACGTTATAACCTAGTGAGCATGCGCGACAGAGTTCAACGTCAATCTATGCCAAGCGGCGTCATTCTGCAGACTTTAGTTCCATTACTATAGCAAAAGTCCCGATACTTTTTGATCAAGTCTCGCATGTATCAAACGTTTTTGAACTGTTTTGCGATGTATACCTATCGTATTGCTTAAAACTGTACATATAATCTCATCTACCACTGATCTTTCGTTTTACATGTTTACCTTATGGTGAAAATATACTTTGCCAAATGTATTTGCCTCTTGTCGGTGTACGTAGCCTGCAAAACATATTTTTTATTACATCAGAAGCTGGGGCGTTACTCGAATTGTAGATATCGAAATAACAGCATAACCGCATTGTTGTTTTGCATCTAAACGCTTGCAAATTAGATCGCTGTTTAAATATAGTAGTTGTACCACTTATGTAACCTATAATCCCATCGGATTAACTATATTCCCCAGTAGCAGTTAATGTGGCAAACAAAATAATATTACAAATTAAGTTATGAATATGAATATCATGAACATTATATAAACATTCATATTAATAAAAAAACGAAATAATTACCCAATAATAAGCAAAATAATGTATCCAATTTATTACTGTATATTATATTTCATATACTGTCTGGGAATTTATACATACATGCATACATACATACATATGTATGAACGTACGTACATATATGTTTATATATATGTATATATGTATATATATATATATATATATATATATAT
>NC_068984.1:138281483-138282485 GCF_001194135.2 Octopus bimaculoides | reverse complement strand
ATATATATATATATATATACAGATACATATATATACACATAGTTACATTATATATATCAAGCGTGACTTTGAAGTAAGAAGTTTGCTTCCCAACCACATGGTTCCGGGTTCAGTCCCACTGCGTATCACCTTCGGCAAATGTCTTCTACTATAGCCTCAAGCTGACCAAAATCTTGTGAATGGAATTGGTATATGGAAACTGAAAGGAATCCTGTCGTATACTCGAGGGGTGTTGAAACGTTCCTGGCTTTAAAGCAATCGCGAAAGACCAGCCTGGATGCCCAACATTCCGCGTTATTTTTACTGGGCTTCGAAAAACTGAAGGACCGCTTTAAAAGTGTACACAGGGCTATTGAATCAAGGGTTAATTCAATAGCAGTGTACAATCTTTATACTTGGAATGACCAATTTTAGATATTATTGGATTTTACTCACAAGGTATTGGAATCTTATATGTATACCATTCTGCCCAAATAATGGATCTACAAATGCAATATCCATGCATATCTGACATCTATTTTCATTCCTCCACTTCACTCTCTATTTCGTTTTCTTATCTAAATTAACTATTGTTTAACCATCCTCTCACACCGTCTCCGATGAAGGGATATGATAAATATCCTGGAAACAGGTGTAAGACGTTCTATTTATAAATGTTCTAAAATCTTCACAGCCTTGGATTTTTATCTCATTCTGAAATTTTTTTTTTATATATACACAAGCTGATAAATGACCTACGTTGGACTCCTTATTCGCATAATCACTAAACCTGGAGCTTAACTATGATCTATCCATAGCACTTACTCAGCATTACCTGACACCTATGGGTCTTATTGACACTATTACCTCTAATAACCTATATATATATATATAGAGAGAGAGAGAGAGAGAGAGAGAGAGAGAGAGGGGGGGGAGAGGGAGAGAAAGAGAGAATATAGAATATATATATGTATATATTTATATATGTAGAAGGTTGGTGTAGAAAACAAACAGATGCATTAG
>NC_068984.1:138280315-138281473 GCF_001194135.2 Octopus bimaculoides | reverse complement strand
GGAGAGGGAGAGAAAGAGAGAATATAGAATATATATATGTATATATTTATATATGTAGAAGGTTGGTGTAGAAAACAAACAGATGCATTAGTATAACGCTCGGGAATTGAAAAAGTTTTTAACGTTTCGAGCCTACGCTCTTCCACAGAAAGGAACTCAGAAAGAAACAAGGAGAGAAACACAGAGAGTTATCAGAGGATGTGCAGATCAGTTACAGTTCTGTTCAGTCCATTATCACTGAAGATTTGGGTATGAGATGCGTGTCTGCCAAGTTTGTGCCAAAACTGCTTTCAGCTGACCAAAAAGGCATTTGGATTTCAGTTGCACAAGGTCACCTTGATTGTATCGAGAACGACGAAAACGTATTGAAAAGTTTGAGTAGGCCTCTGAGCAGGTGTTGTCAAAATTTGATGCAGGTTCTGCATCAAATGGTCAATGCGACGATCACACGCTACACACTTTCCTTCCAAGCACTGCTGCAAACAGCGAAATAAGCTAGAACGTTAAAACTTAGTGCACATGCACTGCAGCGTGTATGGTCAATCTGTGCATGCTTTAGCTTCGTTATTATGGCAACATTCCGGGTATTTATTGATCAGACCACATATCTATATGTGTGTGTGTGTGTGTGAGTGTACATATAAATCCTTCCATCCATCCATGCATACATATATACAGAGAGAGAAAGATAAATAGGCAGACACATGTACCCACAGAGAAACAGTGAACAAATGCGTAGACATTGAAGCTGATATATGTATATTTATAATGTTTGTATAATAAAGTGACAACGGCAAGTTAGAGAAATGAATAATAATAGTTTTAAAGAGGCTGCAGCTTGATGAAAGAGCGTCACATCGAAAATCAGAAGATGGCAAGTAAAATTAATGGTGTATGTTTAATTTTCATCCAGCTGTGGGCAGTACAAACAAAAACTTACTACATTTTGGGTAATTACATTACAAAGTGAATGAAGAGAATGGATTGTTGGGGGAAAAAAAAAACTACGGGGAATGTAGCTTGCACATCTTCTTTTATCACCCTGTCTCTTGTGTTCTTCCCTCCTCTATACACACAAATATGTATGAGTGTGTGTGCGTGTATGTATGTTTATGTGTAATCACACATGTTCATATATGTATATATATATATATATAT
>NC_068984.1:138279606-138280132 GCF_001194135.2 Octopus bimaculoides | reverse complement strand
TGTGTGTGTGTGTGTGTGTGTGTGTGTGTGTGTGTGTGTGTGTGTGTGTGTGTGTGTGTGTGTATAGGTGCTAGGTTATCCACATATGTGTTATACATTTATCTAATGTTCATCCTACAGGTAAGATGAAATTTTTAATGTTCGCCGCCCGCAAACATCTTTGCCAGTATATGCACAGTGAAGTTATACTATAGCGTCGTATATTATCGACCGCTATTTCCAATAAATATTCGAGCATTGTTATACCACTATTCTATATATATATATAGTCTAGTTTCCAACATTTTCCAAAAATGTTTGGCTTATAGGGATATATAATCCAAGCCGGTAACAATATGCACGTCTACCGATTGATAATGCTGGTTAACATTCGTGAACTTATGTACCTTCAATTGGTCGGTTTAACTATTCTTCGTATCACGCCTGAAAACCCAGTTGTCCCTTAGTCTCTTAGCGGTCAAAATGTCCTGATATCTGTATGTCTCTCTCTCTCACTCTCTGTATATATATATATATATATATATAT
>NC_068984.1:138276621-138277316 GCF_001194135.2 Octopus bimaculoides | reverse complement strand
TGTGTGTGTGTGTGTGTGTGTGTGTGTTTGTCCCCTAACATCGCTTGACAACCGAAGATTGTGTGTTTACGTCCCCGTAACTTAGCGGTCCTGCAATAGAGACCGATAGAATAAGTAATAGGCTTACAAAGAACAAGTCCTGGAGTCGATTTGCTCGACTAAAGGCGTTGCTCCAGCATGGTCGTAGTCAAATGACTGAAACAAGTAAAAAAAAAATATCAAGTCAGGAATATACAACCAGCGAACAAGTTATTAATGGATGATGTGGTTTAAAATTTTGTTTGCAAATGCGTAGGCTGTAAAGTTCACGACTCCAACTGTTTGTTATATTGAGCATACAAGGACATGGTAACAATTTACCGCAGGCTAAACATACACACACACAAGGAACATTTGGAAGCTTTGATGGAAACCATGATCACAGTTGTACTTTACAGAATGCTTCACTAAATTAGATGGCTGATGATGAAAACATTATTCCCAACACAACACATTGCTAAAATATACTCAGGGGACATACGCATTAATCAAATGCAAACATAAATATCTGGTTAATTACATAATTCTAGCAGTCAAAATTTAGATCAGGTAGAAATATCTCCAATACACCCTTATATATATATATATGTGTGTGTGTGTGTGTGTGTGTGTGTGTGTGTGTGTGTGTGTGTGTGTGTGTGTGTGTGTGTGTGTGT
>NC_068984.1:138274491-138276349 GCF_001194135.2 Octopus bimaculoides | reverse complement strand
TATATATATATATATATATATATATATATATATCAGGCTTGTAAAGTTGCGTAAGTGTCTCAAACCTGAGAGATTTGTGCATGCCACTATTTTCGCCCTTCGTTCACTCACTTATATCATTTATATAATTTTATTGCTGGTTACATATGTATACATACACACACACACACACACACACACTCAAACATATATATATATATATATATATATATATATACGCACGCACACACGCACATCTATGTTTGTATACATATAAACACACACTCATATACATTGTGCAGATTAATGAAAAGACCTGCTTATTTTTTACGGAGATATTTAGTTTTTAAAAGACTTCTTTATTTTAAATTTTATTGAGCCCTCTACGCTAAAATGGTTTTATACTCGAAAATATCTTTGCTATATTCACTCGCCTCTTCCTTCATTCTCTTTCACTGACCTTTTTCATATTAATAAATCTACACGTATTATTATTAGTAGTAGTAGCATTCATACACATACAATTCTTCTAACACCGAAGAAAGTTTTTAAAAAAACCTTTATATTTTGAGCGCAAAGGTCTCTCTTCAGAAGAATACATTCAAAGGGATATGTTTTTACATAGATCCCCATTTGGGAAGCTGTAGCTACTAGTACAAGCATCGGACTGAAGATTCGCATTTGCATCCAAAATATAATGGCTTCTTTTTAAAACTTTCATCACTGTTAGAAGATCCCCTCATTCCTCATTTCATTTGTTATCCTACCTCTGAACTACAATGATTCAAGCGAACTACAATGGTCTTCATTCTACAATATGTATTAGATGCCTTTCCTCTCGTTTGTGACACATCTATTTATCACTCTTTCTGCCTGGACATATAAATATAAGGCCTTATTTCCATATACCCCAGCTTAATTTTATTCGTCGTTAGTCGAAAGACATCTGTTGGTTTGTCCTGATATTATTCCTACTGTATATGTGTAACATTGTTCGTTTTTTTTCCGTCTTTGTTTTTGTATACATTCGCTGCTTTCTTCTAAGGAATCTAATGCTCTTAGCTTAGTTTTTTCTTGGGGCCGGCCAGATTGGAGCAATATCGAGAATAACCAGCTGAAATTGCAAAGATATTCTGGATCTCGACTGAAGACAGAAAACTCCGAATGACTTGTCCATGTTTTCATAGTATCGTCTATCTGGATATTTTATCCCTTTCTTGTATCACCTAACTGTCTTGATGTTTTGCGTTCTTGTCCCATTCTGTATTATTCATATATATATATATATATGCAGAAACCCCAAAACACATATATATATATGAATACATACATTTAACGTAGATACACATATATGTGTGTGTGTAAGCTTGTGTGTGTTTACCTTGGCATACCAATATTTAAATGTGTATGGACGCAAAAATTTTGGATTCTTGTTTCCGCATTGTTTACATAACTTTTGGTATTTATACATTTATACAATGCCTAGTGTATAGATAATGCAATATGAGAGAGGACTAGGGCTAATTCCTAACTTTCATGTAACCCAGATGTGGCTTATGTATTATTATAACGTCTCTAGGTATTTAGATACATTATTATTACTTAAATAATACACATTTTTATATTTTACATACGTACATGCCTACACACACACATACACATATGTTCACGAGAAAATAATTGCCTATACTGTTTTATGCGCTTGTATATGTGTGTACTAGATGTGTTGGTAAGGCATATGCTTGTTTATAAATGTAAAACTAAGTTTATGTAACGATTAATTAATGTAGATATACATTTCCCAAAATAGGAGCATAGTATGAATGTTCAAATACACACACATATGTATATATATATATATATATATATATATATATAT
>NC_068984.1:138273709-138274346 GCF_001194135.2 Octopus bimaculoides | reverse complement strand
GTAGCCATGATAAAACTCCGAGTTTCGGATGCCGGGGTGGGAACCCACGCCAACATCTCTTCAGTTATCCGGCCATTGAAAATTCCTGTGAAAAATGACCCGCGTTTTAACCTTATAACTTTCTCACACTTTCTTCTGTATTTTGCTTTAGCCCTATAATTTTTTTTTTTTGCATGCGTGTGTATGAGTACGAGGTTGTTGAGTGCGTGTGTGTAGGGGTGTTTATGCTAGTATATATATGTATATGTACATATATGTATAGTTTTTGGCGAGTATATGGGTGAGCGTGTGTGTGTTTCAAGTAAGGGTGGTTTAGTATATACATATACGGATTGGTGCGCTCACGCAAACACTATAGACTTTTTTACTCCCTTGCTTTTACCCCCTCCCCTTACTTGGGGGTCTATAGCTCTTTTGTCTTAATAACAGTCAACCACACAGTAATTTCCCTTCGTTTAACGGTCATTTTTCACTGGAATTTTCAATGGCTGGATAACTGAAGAGATGCTGACATGGGTTCCCACCCTGGCATCCGAAACGGTAAAAGTACAACAACACTGTTCCTCAGAGTTTCACGTTTTTCACAACTGTCCGACGAATAGAAATGTGAAACTCTGAATATATATATATATATATA
>NC_068984.1:138271860-138272882 GCF_001194135.2 Octopus bimaculoides | reverse complement strand
TAACAATTAGAAAAAAAAATTGGGGGTAAAACCTCCTTTTTACCCGCTCCCATTGATTGCACCTAGTATAGCACTAGTGTAGCAATAATTGGGTACCCTCCCAGCAGTATACTGGATAGATACTATCCCTTAGTGGGTTGAACCCCCAACCCTAACTCTCTCACGTTATATATATATATATATATATATATGGGAGAATATACAAATAATAACAACAGACGAGGACAGGTGGTGTAAATAACAAAAGTATATATTAGTATGACGCTCGGGAATACGGAAAGTCTTTGACGTTTCGAGCTACGCTCTTCAACAGAAAGAATACGGAGACAATATATATATATATGATACAGTATTTGTTCCGTCAGAAAAGCACCATAATGATAATAAGCTTTCTGGCAGCTGGTAATTAACGGCGCTATTATTCACTAAATACAATATTACTTAAATGTGTCAATAAATCGATTGGGTTATTTGTAGAAGATCGAATGGAATTCCTTTATCTGGCTGACCAAGGTCAAATAATTTTCTTTGTTGCTGCAGCATATCGTCTCCACGTTACTGGATATAGGGGGCAGTTGGGACGGGGCGGGGGATTAGTGAAAAAAAAAAGGATAGTGAACTGGCTTAATTGGAAATTGAAACAGGATTAAGCTTACTACTATGACTCTAACACATAAACAAATACATACATAATATATACATATATATATATACATACATACATACATATATACTCTTTTACTCTTTTACTTGTTTCAGTCTTTTGACTGTGGCCATGCTGGAGCACCGCCTTTAGTCGAGCAAATCGACCCCAGGACTTATTCTTTTAGAAGCCTAGTACTTATTCTATCGGTCTCTATTGCCGAACCGCTAAGTTACGGGCATATAAACACACCAGCATCGGTTGTCAAGCGATGTTGGGGGGACAAACACAGACACAAACACATACACACATACATATATATATATATACATACATACGACGGGCTTCTTTCAGTTTCCGTCTACCAAATCCACTCACA
>NC_068984.1:138270319-138270894 GCF_001194135.2 Octopus bimaculoides | reverse complement strand
TATATATATATATATATACACATATTTATGTACAGACACATTATATATATATATATATATATATATATATATATATGAATGTACACTTGCATAAATAGATACATGCATACATATGCATACAGTAGAGAGAGCAAAAGAAAGAGAGAAGAGAAGAGAGAGATTGTGTGTTTGTATATGTGTGTGTCTGTATGTTTGTGTGTGAATATGTGTGTGTGTTTGTGTGTGTGTGAGTATGTGTGTGTGTGTGAGTATGTGTGTGTTCTTAATGTAGTCAATTTGCCTTCTGTAAATTCATTTGCGAGAAATGACACGTAAAATAGTGACTGCTATATTAGTTGAACATAAACAAATAAGCATGGGAATGGAAGTGCACGTCACAGCATTGACGAGGGGCATTAGTGTTAAGCTTGATAAGAAAAAAAGAGGACAATATCTTGCTTATACGAAATAAATATCATGCTTTTTAAAGTTTATAGAAATGCGATATAAGCACCGTACTTCAGACAAGATGAGTTAAAGAGGGGACTGAGTAAAAGTCTCAATATTTTCCTGTCTTTTCCCTTCATTTTTTTTGG
>NC_068984.1:138270022-138270309 GCF_001194135.2 Octopus bimaculoides | reverse complement strand
TTTTTTTGGGGGGGGGGATCTAGAGAGAGAGAGAGAGAGTGAAAAAAAGAAAGGGATCAAAATAAGGTAAAAGATCTTTCGTATCCCGAGAGATTCACACGTTTAAATGAATGGCTGCTCTATGCTCTATGAAAATGGGTAATATAAATCAAACATTTAAGATTATAACTGTGACTAGATCTTAAAACATTATTTATGTTTAACCTAAGAGAACTTGACTACTTACTAAATTATAAATATTGATATCAATTTTCAGATCAGCCCCGCTATTTTTTTTTTTTTTTTTT
>NC_068984.1:138267868-138269065 GCF_001194135.2 Octopus bimaculoides | reverse complement strand
GAGTAGAAAAGAAACGATAGCATGCCAGGCGAAATGCTTAGCGGTATTTCGTCTGTTTTTGCGTTCTAAGTTCAAATTCCGCCGAGGTCGACCTTGCCTTTCATCCTTTCGGGGCCGATAAATTAAGTACCATTTGCGTACTGGGGTCGA
This sequence comes from Octopus bimaculoides, assembly GCF_001194135.2. Taxonomy (NCBI): domain Eukaryota; kingdom Metazoa; phylum Mollusca; class Cephalopoda; order Octopoda; family Octopodidae; genus Octopus; species Octopus bimaculoides. Next base: position 138,268,915 of record NC_068984.1, on the reverse strand, counting down.
TCTAATTGACTGCCCCCTCCACCCCCCCCAAAAAAAAATTCGGGCCTTGTGCCTAGAGTAGCAAAGGATATAATATTTTCTTGATGTAACGACTCTCAATGAGGTAGTCAATACGTGGTTTCTTTACCTGTTAGAAATAGTAGCCAAAATTTCTATAAAATCACTCAATAAGGTTTTAAAACATTTTTAAAACGTTTTTAAAACGATTATGTTGTTCAACGTATTTGTTTTAATATTGACTATGTCTGAAAATGTGATGGGATGAACACTGTTTAAACATCTTTATTCATACATGTATTCTGTTGCGGTTCATCTATGGCAGGTTTTCTCAATATCTTGTAGCTCAGCTCCTTATTTTACAGAATGTCGTATTTCACCGACGCTCACCCCTCAGGTTTTGGACAAAAAACAACAGAAACACAATCACAGAGCAAATTATTTCATTCAGACAGACCTCATTTTGTGCAGCGGTATAATTAGCCAGATCTTTTTTTTTTTTTTGCTAGATATTTGCGTGGACTAGTGACCTCTGTGTTAAATAATTAGGGAAATTACTAAAGAAAATAAGGACTTAGTGAAATTATATTAGGCGTAGGCATGGTTAAACGGTTAAAAACTTTTGATTGCTACCCATAGGGTTTCCGGTTCAGTCCCGCTACGCAGTACCTTAGCCAAATATCGTCTATTACAGACACAGGTTGATCAAAGTTGGAAACTGTGGAAGCACGATATATATATATATATATATATATATATATATATAGATAGATAAATAGGGGATGTATGAGTGTGTGCATTTGCGTTTATACTTGTGCTCTGCCCTCATCACAACTTGACAACCCGTGTCTGTTTACGTTTCAGTAACTTAGCGGATCAGCATACGAGACCAAGACAGCAAGCACCAGATTTAAAAATAAGTACTGGGGTACATTTGTTCTACTTAACCCGCAAGGTGGTATCCCATCATGGCCGTAATCCAGTGACTGAAAGGATTAAACGATAATATATATATATATATATATATATATATATATATATATATATATA
>NC_068984.1:138265841-138267570 GCF_001194135.2 Octopus bimaculoides | reverse complement strand
TATATATATATATATATATATATATATATATATATACATATATATATATATATATATATGCAGTCGTCCTCAAAGTTATTCATACCCTTTTTAATTTTTGTGATTTAAAAATTTTTTGTGATGAAATGAATGCATTTTGTCAAGGTTGTTTATGAGTTGTATGTGACCAACAAGTGAAAGGATAACAACAATACACAATTCAAGAAATTCTACTTTTCAAGGGTATTTTATTCATGGATTTTCAAAATATGCTATGTTCAAAATTATTCACATCCTATGTTTACTGAGTCTAATATCTTCATTTAATAGTCAATAGCATAGCCATTGTTTTTATTACTGCTTCTAGACGGCTCTTGTATGTGTCCACAAGCTTCTTGCATGTTTCCTGTGGGATGTTGGCCCCCAAATTCCTTGGTGAAAGCCTCAAGCAGGGTCAGGCCGATCGGTTTCCTAGCCACAAGTTCTCGATCAGATTCAGGACAAGACTCTGATTTGGCCATTCTAGGACGTTGACATCCATATGATCAAATATTTCCAGCTTCGTCTCATCAGACTACAGGATGGTTGACTAAAAGCTGGGATCTTGTTTCAGATGATCTGTGACGAGACGAAATTGGACTTATTTGGCCATATGGATGCTGAATACGTCTGGAGTAACAAAGAAGAAGCATACAAGTCGAAGAACTCTTTGCCCACAGTCAAGCATGGCAGTGGAAGCATAATATTATGGGGATGCTTCTCTTCCAGTGCCACAGGGAACCTTGCCAAGGTCCAAGGAATCATGAGAAAGGAGAATTACATTAGGATCCTTGATGAAAACGTGAAGGAATCCGCTGAGAAACTCCAACTCGACTACAACTGGAAGTACCAGCAGGACAATGATCCGAAACATACCGCTAAGGTAGTGAAGAAATAGTTCAATGACAATAACGTCAACGTCCTAGAATGGCCAAATCAGAGTCCTGGCCTGAATCCGATCGAGAAGTTGTGGCAAGACTTGAAGACCAGAGTGATGACTAGGAATCCGATCAAACTCACCCAGCTCGAAGCTTTCGCCAAGGAAGAATGGGCCAACATCCCACAGAAGACATGCCGGAAGCTTGTGGACACATACAAGAATCGTCTTGAAGCAGTCATAAGAAGAAAGTCTATGCTATTGACTATTAAATGAAGACATTAGACTCAGTAAACTTAGAGTATAAATAATTTTGAACATGGCATATTTCTTGAATTGTGTATTGTTGTTACTCTTTCACTTGTTGGTCACATACAACTCATAAACAACCTTGATAAAATGCATTCACTTCATCACAAAAATGAAAATCGCAAAAATTAACAAGGATATGAATAATTTTTAGGATGACTGTATATATTGTTGTTTTTGGCATCCTTTTGTCTCGGGAGACAATGGAGTTGCGCATAAAATAATCTAATCCGGATTTTACATTTCATGTCCTCTCCAGTTTCTTCTCCAGTTTTGCGCAGGCCTGGGTTAGATCTAAGAAAATCCTGGGAAGCCCAATCGTGAGGATTCCTCTCTCGACCTTGCTGGCGTAGTCTAAAGGAGAAGAGAGAATTACGTTTGGCACCAGCTTGTGTCATGCAGGGTCGTCACTCCCTGAAGTAGTGAAGAAAATTATCAAATAATTTCGTTCGTATTTTCTAATTGCCACATCATCATCATCATCATCATCTTCATCCTATGTTTGAAAAGAGGTAAAATTTATTC
>NC_068984.1:138264101-138265121 GCF_001194135.2 Octopus bimaculoides | reverse complement strand
ACACACACACACACACACACACACACACACACACACACACACGACGGTCTTTCAGTTTTCGTGTATCAAATCTACTCAGAAGGCTTTGGTCGGCCCGAGGCTATAGTAGAAGATACTTACCCAAAGTGCCACGCAGTGGGACATATATGTATGTGTATGTGTGTGTGTGTTGTGTGTGCGTGCGTGTGTTTATGTCTGTGTTTGTCCGCATCACTGCGTGATAACCGGCATTTGGTGTATTTACGTCCCCTTAAATTAGCGATTCGACAAAAGAGACCGATAGAATAAGTACCCGGCTTGTAAAAAAAAAATAACAAAAATAAGTACTGCGGTCGACTTTTCGACTAAAAATTTTTTAAGGCGGTGCCCCAGCATGGACGTAGTCTAATGACTGAAACAAGTATAAGATAAAAGGTTTTAAAAAAATAATCTCCCGCCACTTCACCAGATGGCCAGTGTTATATTTTTCCTTTCTCGTTTAATTTTATCATCTGTTTAACACTCTCAGAAATATATACCAAATCGCATCACTACATCGCGTTCTTATGCAATTAACCTCAGGGCAAAAGGTTAGGGTAGAGTTACAATTTATTTCTTAAAAAATGTCACTAGTGTAACCAAATACAATCATTTATAAACTGATTAGGTCCTTATGATTTTATTTCATATTGCAAATCTATCACCTCATAAGTTTACTTTCTGGATGCCTGCTTATGATATCAGATATGTATACAAAATAGGAGAGTGTGTTAAAAATTGAGACAAAAGCAAGAATATAAAAAAGGAAACTAATATAGACTCACTATGCATATAATATTATACATATGTTGCTATGTATATAATATGGCACTTGAGTCAGTGCAGATATTTATGTATGGTATGTACAGATGTACAAGCAGCGAAAAAAACCCATACGTATTTGTATATATGCATGTATATAGGTGTATGTGTGTATGTATGTAAGTATGTATGTGTATGTGAGTATGTGTGTATATATATATATATATATATATATATATA
>NC_068984.1:138262189-138263819 GCF_001194135.2 Octopus bimaculoides | reverse complement strand
TATATATATATATATATATATATATATAAGTATATATATGCTTGTATGTGTATGTACGTATATATGTGCCCACACATACACGCACATACATGCGTATATAAACAAAATTTTAAAAAGCCGTCAACGCACGACGTGGACTATATACTTGTAGGTAAGCAGTTAATACCATTTCTCAGAAAGTTTGTAATCAATAAAGCAGGTGTCTAATCCATCAAATGGTCATGTTGTGTAAAGCCTTGGCCTCGTTCAGCTTGAAAGAATGTTCATTATTTGTTGGTGGTATGGTATACTAGATTCCCATTGGAAGATCCGAGTCACGCGTTCACACACACTCACGCGCGCGTATCATATAATACAATATAATATATTATATTATATATGTATCTATGCATGTATGTATATATATATATATATATATATATATACACACATACATACGCAAGTGATTTTACGATTATACATCATAACTTAAGCTTAAATTAGATTATAGATCATAATCTTTACAGTAATCGAGGCATATGTCACGATTTAAAGCACAAGAAGAATTTTGCCTCTTATTCCTTGCAAAATGAGATAACTGGTGTTGAATCTCCAAGAAGAGAATAACAATAGTTTAATCATTTGTTGGTTTAATAACAATTACAGCAAAATGAATTCAAATTTACTTAGTTCCATTACCTATCGTTATTGCTCGATCTTAAAATGACTGTTCATTCGTACTTTACAATATGCTAAAATATATAACAACGTAAATGGCACTGATATAAATAGCATTTTCTTTGTTCAGAAAACTCTGCATGCTTGGTAAAAATGCTGTGTATGGTCTAATAGGTGTTTCCGATGTCAATATACAGTATTTCGTTCGACAGACAGTGCTGAGGTATGTGAATTTGGAATGCAATTTTACTTAGTGTATGGTTTGTCAATGTTGATTTGATAGACGCTTGCTGTATTTTGTATAGTCTCAGATCAAATTTATTCATTCCATTATGCAATCTAAAACCAAAGTTGCTTGCCTGTGTTTTGGTCGTACTTTTCTAAAATCAAAAAAAGGGCTTCGATCACTGAAGGCACTTTCATTTTTTTTTCATAAGAAACTCAGACAATATCAGTAAACGTACAAGGCCATACATATTTTGGTTGTTCTTTTCTAAAATAGAAAAAAAATAGACTTCTACGATTGAAGATACCTTCATTTTGTTTTTACAAGGGGCACAGATGATATCAATAAACATACAAAGCCATACATATCCGGATTGTACAAGGTTGATGGTCAACCAATGTCTTTTACTATAGCCTTGTGAGCGAATTTGGTTGACGAAAATTGAAAGAAACCCGTCTTGTATTTATGCAAACATGAAAAATAGGACGGATGATATACAATATAATATAATATAACATAACATACTACAATATAATATAATATAATATAACATAATATTACATTATATACATATATTTGCAGGTAAATGTGCATATATATATATATATATATATACATATATATTATCTATACACGACGGGCTTCTTTCAGTTTCCGTCTATCAAATCAACTCACAAGGCTTTTGTCAACCCGTCTTACCACGCAGCCACTCCTGTGCTTATATATACATACATACATACATACATA
>NC_068984.1:138260489-138262179 GCF_001194135.2 Octopus bimaculoides | reverse complement strand
GTTTCCGTCTATCAAATCAACTCACAAGGCTTTTGTCAACCCGTCTTACCACGCAGCCACTCCTGTGCTTATATATACATACATACATACATACATACATACATATATATATATATATATGTGTGTGTGTTTGTGTGTGTGTGTGTGTGCGTGTGTGTGTATGTATGTACGCGCTTAAAGCGTTTGCACATATTGCATTAGATTTTCCATATATTTCATAAGGTAGATGGGATTTTACGGAAATTTGTCGTTGATTACGTGCCCGCCCAGGGAAGTCTTCATTGGCTTGAAGAAGAGGTTGGTGTCGCTGTGTACTTCTAGATAATATTTAATCCAAAAGTTGCGATGGAAGTCCTTCAAATATTGCGAATCCCGTTGTTTGTATACATGGACATATATTGTCAATTTAGCTTTCATATAAGGGTATGATTTGTGAGTGTTGTGGTGGTTAGTGTTTTCGGCAGCTCGAGAGATGCGGAAGAAAACGGAATTGTTGTGAGAGTTTACCAAACGTTAGCATATGCTCATTTGCTGCAGATGTCCCAGCATGGCCGCAGTCCAATGACTGAAACAAGTAGTAAAATAAAAGATAAAAACGTCTGATGATGGAAGTTCTTTTTTCTGTAAAAGCTTGTCATAATTCCAGTTTTATCATTTATGTAAATACTTGAATTTGAGACAAATTTAAAACATGTATAATAAAGACGTAAAATCGGGCAAAAACAGAACAAACCTATTATATTTTTAATTACTTTTCAAATCAGAATAACGAGTTTTTTTTTTTGTTTTTTTTTTTTCTATGTCCATTATTTAACGTATATCATTTGGTATACGGAGAAAAACAAGAAAAAAGAGGAAGAGAGCAAAGAAAATAGTAAGTAATGTCGAGAGAGAGAAAGAGAGAGAGAGGGGGGGAGCTACAGGGTTTATGATTCTGAGTTAATATAAACACGTCGGTTATGAATAGTAGTGAATGTTTCAAATGTAATTTTAATTTTGTTACGAAACTTTTCAAACTCGAACATTTGGAATCTTTTCTTTTCTTCAGTCTTTATTATCATTATTATTATTATTATTATTATTATTATTATTATTATTATTATTATTATTATTATTATTATTATTATTATTATTATTATTATTATTATTATTATTTATTCTTTTCGTTATTCTATGAATCGGAAGAGAGTGGTCGGAAGAGAGTGGTCGGAAGAAAAGTTTTGAATTTTGTTCTTAAAAGTAATTACATAATCCTATAGGGAATAGAACGACTGAAATTTATACAATATGGAATCTGTTGGTTTCACTCAAAGCCCTAGGTTAGCATTTCTGCTAGACTATTAAAACTAACCAATCCTTTAATGTTAAACACAGAAAACAATTTAACTATTTTTGGCTGTAATTTTTGGGATACAATAAAAAAAAATGCGGGATGTTTTAGCTTAAAACGTGCATTAGGATATTAATATTTCACACTGCATCATTACAGACAAACGTTTTACGAGTCAATCTCATCTTCGACACCAAAATAAGAATTAAAAATTAGTGACAATAACATTCGTCTGAAAAATGTTTGGTTAAGAGGCTCGCTTTGTAAGCACGTGGTTTCAAGTTCAGTCCCACTGCGCGGCACTTTGAGGAAGTGTCTTCTACTATAGCCTCGGGCCGACCAAAGCCTGTGAGTGGATTT
>NC_068984.1:138259608-138260463 GCF_001194135.2 Octopus bimaculoides | reverse complement strand
ACAGTCAAATGACTAAAACAAGTAAAAGAGTAAAAGAGTAAAAGAGTAAAGAGTATATGTATGTATGTATATGTGTGCGTGCGTGTGTATGTGTATGCGTGTGCTTGTCACTCTTTCATCGTTTTACAGCTGGTGCTGTTTTTTTTTTATGAAAACTCTCCAAACCGGTTGCCCTAGCATGGCCGCAATCCAATTACTAAAGCAAATAAATGATAAAAGATATCGATTTATCATCGCGTATATAAATCGGTTCACTGTCGTATGCTTTATCAACCGTAGCTTTGAAAGGATAAAAAAAATCTGCTTTGGTGACAGATTGACACATTATATTGCATATAAATACATACTTAAATGCAAACTTGCATACATACATACACAGATACATACATACATACACAGATACATATGCGCATAGGAATTTGACAGGAACGAAATTAATGAGAGTCAACAGAATTTTCGTTCTTCTATGTTAAAAAAGTCTGGCTGCAGCTGATGGGGAACGCAGAATTACATGAGACTCAACTGCTGCAGTCAGTTTTTCTAACTTAAATTTATGTGAAACCCTGTTTTCGCACATTGATGCCTTTCGTGTCAACTCTTTCTTAAAGAAGTTCTATGCTCGAAACAGCAAGTTTAGTGCACTTATTAAATTGATTTGATTTTTCTAGATAATAAATGTCTTGCCGACGCAAACCAACACCAGCCTCTCTCAACTCTACTTAGGGTCTGAGGAAACGTTGTAAAACTAAGCGCTTTGTAGGCATGAAGGCCAAGGTAACCCCATAGGCCAGCCACATCTATCTATCTATCTATCTATCTATCTATCTATCTATCTATCTATCTATCTATCTATCT
>NC_068984.1:138258156-138259488 GCF_001194135.2 Octopus bimaculoides | reverse complement strand
TAAATGTCTTGCCGACGCAAACCAACACCAGCCTCTCTCAACTCTACTTAGGAAACGTTGTAAAACTAAACGCTTTGTAGGCATGAAGGCCAAGGTAACCCCATAGGCCGGCCACATCTATCTATCTATCTATCTATCTATCTATCTATCTATCTATCTATCTATCTATCTATCTGTCTGTCTGTCTGTCTGTCTATCTATGCATCTATCTATGCATCTATCTATCTATGTGTCTATCTGTCTCTCTCTCTCTCTCTTTCTTTCTCTCTCTCTCTCTCTCTCTCTCTCTTTCTTCTCTCTCTCTCTCTCTCTCTCTCCCTCTCCCTCCTCTCTCTCTCTCTGTATACAGTAATCCCGCGACTATCGCTGAAATAATTAAAATCTAAAAAAAATTAAAATCCAAAACCTCCCACAGAAATAATTAAAATCTAAAACAATATAAATACCTATCGGCTGCAGAAACCCGTGATATACTGAGTATTCCGCGATATAAATTTGCATATATTAGCCAGAAAAATCCACGATGTACTGAGTGCGCGATAGGTGACCTGCGATATGGCGAGGGATCACTGTATATATATATGTACGTATGCATATATCGCCGTTGTCGGCTTTATCTCGTATCTCAGTATTTCTTTTCTTTGCTGAACACTTCCTTTATGGTGATGTCCTTGAAGACTGCAGACCAATTCTTGCATAGAAGAGTCGATGGGATTGGCTGCATGGGAATGTCGGTAGAGAACGAAGTTGATTTTGCCGAGCCTTTCTCTCCTGTCGTTTGTTTTCTTCGTTTTTTTTTTCTCTTCTGGTCTCTTCGAAGTTTTTGATTCCGATGGTGATGGAACACCGACAATTGGTACGGTCTCGGACCTGTGTTTCGAAACGATTTAGGCTCAATTCAAGTGGCTTTCAGTGTTGCTTTGAGTTGGCTCTTGTGTCTTTGAAGAGGGCAAACACGTGGTTTTTTTCCTGATGTGTGTTCACTGAATAAGACTTGACGCTTCGTGACCATCGAAGACGGTGTTTCATGATCAGTGATCCGATACTTTGACTATGGTTGTATGTGGGTGGGTGGGGGGTGCGTGTATACATATGGGGATACGCTGTCCAAACGGCACGTAGATATTCTATATATGTAACCTCGTGGGCATTGGTACCATTTTCCTCTTTCTCCGTTCTTCCATTCTCCGAACTTTCCATCTTTCCGACGAAGGGCTACGCCCGAAACGTCATACACTCTCTCTTTCCTTTCCTGAGCGTCCAATAATACTATCCATATCACGTCCTCACTTTGTTGTCTTTTTGTTCTTTTGTTATTGTTTTTTTTAAACT
>NC_068984.1:138257161-138257821 GCF_001194135.2 Octopus bimaculoides | reverse complement strand
CTGTCCAAACGGTAGGTAGATATTCTATATTTTTAATACTGTACGAAACTGTTAAATTTACTTTCAACTTTATTTTATTGTGTCAGATGTTTTGTCGCATAACTGTGACCCGTTCGCAGAGACAGAATTCCACCGATGTATTGGAATGTGTTAGTGAAAAGTTAGGACAAAACTTTTGACATTACTTAATATAAATTTCTATCCAATAATATGAAAAAGACATTTACATACACGACATTTTGTGCATATTCAGATTTGTAATAAATAGTCATTGTTACTCGTGTGGCAGACAAATGTAGAGATTAATTGGTTTTATTTGATGGCTGGCTGCGGTATCCAATCTGGAATATCATATTTGTGAAAGGAGCTTCTTAAACATTTAGCAAAGGTAGCGTACATGTATGTAAGTATATATATATACGAAGGGGTACTGGCTTTGAGGGTGTCATGAAGGGCCTGGTTGGAGGCCCAACCTTCGGAGTTCTCTTTCTGAGGTTAGAATCATTAAAGGACCGCTGTAATAAGTGTGTGAATCTGAGAGGGGCATGCGATGATTAAAATCATAATTAACTGATCCTCTTGTATTTTCTTTTACCCAAAGCTAGGAAATTTTCAGCGCTTCTCGTATATATATATATATATATATATATATATATATAT
>NC_068984.1:138254921-138256857 GCF_001194135.2 Octopus bimaculoides | reverse complement strand
TATATAAACGTATATTCGTATATTCTTTTTGAAAAACAAATGTTTATATTAAAAATTCACGAATTCGCTATATAATCAGCTAATCTATTTCCTTCTCTTTTGCTGAAATTCTGACACTCCTATGAAAGGTTCTTCAAAGTGACAAGTGTTGAAGTCTAAGTTCTCGAAGGGGGAAAACCATTTTCATTTGGAAACCACAGAGTGAAACTTCTTGGGAAGTCTTGTCAACACACTTTCGTTAGATTTTTCCATCGTCTACTTAATTCCCACTTAAATCGTCAAGCATTCTCTCTGTTGTATTTTAGTTTATATTTATTCTCAGCGCACCGTTTTCCCCAAGGGTATCAACAACACAGCAGAAAACAAGAAATACAGGGAGTGTAAGAGAAATTAAAAAGAGCACCACAAAGACAGAAATAAACAAATCACAACCGTTTACAAATACATACGAAACCGGCATAGTGGCTTCTTCTAGTTCTCAAGAATTACCATCAAAAGCGGAAAACATTAACGATGTTTGCTGCTTCTGATTCAAACTGTTGCCCTTTGTTGCCAAACAAAATTTTGAACTTCTCGATTCACTTCCTTGAAATGATATAGGGCCGGTCTTATACAATGATTAGGCCACTCTATTTCAATCAGCTCTCTTACTTAAGGGAGGAAGCCGTTGAGGAAACGTTAATATATGAAATGTTTGTTTGTACTCTATACGACATATATGTTTGCGCTTGGATGAATTAAGACAACTGTTTACTACGTAGAGTTGTATCTGTTATGAACCCTAGGACTCAAAAAGCCGGATCTTAACCCGGTTTCCAATATGACTAACTCATGGTATAAGTGACTGAGATTACACCACTCGTCCCTGAATAGGGCGCCAGACCGTCACAAAGTTAACCTCCTAGTTATTTCTGGAACTCATTGACGTTTGGCACAAGGCTAGCAAGATTGGGGTGGGCATAAGTCGATTACATCGACCCCGAAAGGATGAAATACACAGTCGACCCCGGCGGGTTTTGAACGTAAAGTCGGAAGAAATGCTGCTAAGCCTTTTGTCTGGACGAAATGCTTAGCAGTATTTCACTCGTCGTTACGTTCTGAGTTCAAATTCCGCGGTGATCGACTTTGCCATTCATCCTTTCGGGGTGGATAAATTAAGTACCAGTAAAACACTGGGGTCGATGTAATTGACTAGTCTCCTACTCCCAAATCTGAGGCCTTGTGCCCCCAGTAGAAAGGATATTACAGATGGACACAAGTGCACATGCTCACCACACACATATTTCAGCGTATTGTCATTTTAACATTTTTTTTATTTAATAAGACGGTGAGCTGGCAGAAACGTTAGAACGCCAGGCGAAATGATTAGTGGTATTTCGTCTGTCCTTACGGTCTGAGTCTTCTCACCTTCCCGAGTGTCAAACTAATACACCTGCTTGTTGTTTATGCACTTGTCTTCGTCTTGTTTTTATGTAAATTTCAACTATATATATACATGCGTGCGTGTGTGTGTGTGTGGTGTAATGTGGTGTGGTGTGTCTGTGTCTGTGTGTGTGCGTGCTTTTAACCCTCATGCTTCACAACCGGTGTTGGTTTATTTACTTTCCGTAAGTTAGCGCTTCGGCAAATCAAACACGTAAAATAAGTATCAGACTGTAAAAACGTAAGTAATGGGATCAACAAAAACCCTTCAAAGCGGTGCTCCAGCATGGCCGCGGCCCATAAACTGTAACAAGAGATAAAAGATATATTTCGATTTAAGAAAAGATACATTCTTATTCTTTATTTCTTTCAACCATTTTGAATGCGGCCATGCTGGAGCACCGACTTTAGTCGAACAAATCGACCCCAGGATTTATTCTTTGTAAGCCTAGTACTTATTTTGTCAGTCTCGTTTGCTGAACCGCTAAGTTACGGGGATGTAAACACGCCAACA
>NC_068984.1:138242371-138253403 GCF_001194135.2 Octopus bimaculoides | reverse complement strand
AATAATAATAATAATAATAATAATAATAATAATAATAACACCTACATGAACTTCTAACTTGTTGTCTCTTGAGGTCTCTGGGTGAGACTTGGATCCAACTTGTACAAATGCAAAACAAAAGTCAAACATAAAATAATAATAATAATAATAATAACATCGAAAAATACCTTAGGAATGAGAACCCAGGTTCGAAATTTACCCAAGACACCTGATGAAGGCTGGAGGGTATCTCAGCCGAAACGTTATGTTAACAACAAACAAGATGAGGACAAATATCCGTCAACTGTAAATAATGTACATAATTCCTCACCTCTTAAATATAGAACTGTAATTTCTTTTCATTCTAACATTTTCCCTCTATTTAGTGAATGTTTCAGGTTCTCAAATTTCGCTTTTGGAACTTATTAAGTATTTATTTAACAAATATATTTCGTGTTATTGAATGTGTTAATTGTAGATTCTTTGTTACAGCTGATGTGTAAAGTCGTGTCCAATCAAATCTACATCTAATCAGTATTGTTCACAGAGATACCCGTAATCTCATAAATATTATATGTAAACCTACGAAGTAGACATACAAACCTGTGAATTTTATCTATTTGTTTATAGAATCCCAGAAAATCTTTGAACAGCCTTCAACGATTTTGTCCCAATTAGGAGCTTCATCAGTGATGTCTATGTCACTTGAACAGTCCCAGAGAAAGGAGCAGCTGGTCTGTTTATATAAACATCATATCTAGTAGTTTCAGAGAACAGAAACTATTAATTTACATATCACTAGTGTTTAACATTTTGGTCCGGTTTGACTGTGGATCTGCACATGGCAGCTTCCTTTCCGGGATGTAGACCTCAGTCAAATTTTTCTGAAGATGAGTGTAACACATTTTCCCTCTGTATGCCATCGATGCTGTCCAAGAGAAATGCCAGCCTGATGCAACCCAGCACCAGTGTTGTCACAGACAAACTCAGAACAAAATAAAATAACGGAATAAGCACTTCAATACATTTCTCCAACATAAACAATTCAGTCTAATGATGGCGCCGACTTGTTTTGTTGGCACACCGTCGCTTTCGACGTCGAGGGTTCCAGTTGATCCGATCAACAGAACAGCCTGCTCGTGAAATTAACGTGCAAGTGGCTGAGCACTCCACAGACACGTGTACCCTTAACGTAGTTCTCGGGGATATTCAGCGTGACACAGTGACAAGGCTGACCCATTGAATTACAGGTACAACAGAAACAGGAAGAAAGAGTGAGAGAAAGTTGTGGTGGAAGAGTACAGCAGGGTTCACCACCATCCCCTGCCGGAGCCTCGTGGAGCTTTAGGTGTTTTCGCTCAATAAACACTCACAACGCCCGGTCTGGGAATCGAAGCCGCGATCCTGTGACCTCGATTCCGCTGCCCTAACCACTGGGCCATTGCGCCTCCACGGCGCTGACTTGTTATATAATGTTTTATCAACAACGGAAAAAAAAAACGAAAAGTTGTCCTCAGAGGGATTTGAGTTCACACCGTAAAATATCGAGTCAAACACTGCAAGGTACTTTATCCGACGTTGTAAAGATCCTGCTAATCCACTTGCCTTATAAATTTCAATAAATATGTTTAATGATAATACTTTCTTTTTTAATTTAAATTTGTCTGTATTCGGGAATTGACCTATGCCCGCAGTGATTGGAGTTATGAGCTAACGTATAAATTACGATTTATTCCTTACTTACAAGGAACTTGAAGAAACCTTATACGTATACATATTAAAACCATTCAATATTGAACTTAGCAACATAATTTGTCCGACTCAAGTTAATTAGAAAAGGAAGTACAACTTAACCATTAAGATTTTGTAAAAATGAAGGATTTATATTTCCATTCATCTGGCTTTTGTTTGAAGTGAGGTTATAAATATATTCTTTCCAGCGTGAGGAAATATTTTAAATCCAGCATATAAAGTCGCCATGAGAATGTCTTCAAAGATTTACAGCAATATAAATTTGGTCTTTAACCAAATTCTAAGCTTTAATTAATTAAATTTCTATTCACCAGCTGCAATATTTCAAAGACAGACCATTAATATTCTCTCGCATTAGAAGTATTTCCTTTTTGCGACCCAAAAACTATCTGCATAACAGAACTTTAGTATAGTGAAACACCATAAATTAACATTAATACCGCCTCATATACATACATAATAGCAGATTGTGGAACACTTGAAATGAAATATATTAGATAATATCAGAAGAATGGGAGAAGATAACGTGTCTTCAGTCTTGGGAAAATGAAAAATGCTTCCTTAAACTATGACTCGACCTGATAAAATCACGTGTAATAAATACGTTAGCGAGAAATCTGCCACATTTATTTCGAGCGTAATTTTGATAGGAGTAAATCGTGTTTCTAATGAGATATTAATGTTTGATATCAAGTGCTAATTTTATAACAGGGTATTAAATGTTAACTGCAGTTCATATCATATCTCAGAGGTGGGCATTCAGTAATACAATGATATTACATCCCTAGCGAACAGAACTCACACAACCTGGTTTCGAATCCCAGCTAGTTTATTTCTTATCTTACGACATAAGTACTCCTAGACTGGCCTTGTGCCAAAATTTGAAACCAAAATAATATTATTGGTCGTTTACCTACAGGACAAAATGTTCTGTGTTCAAATGTCGCCTAGTTCGACTTTAGCTTTCGCCCCTTCGAAGTACATAAAATAAGTACCTGTTGAACGCTAGGATCGACGTAATCAACTTCTTCCTCCCTTCAAAATTACTGACCTTGTGCCAAATTTAGAAACGGTATTATTGCTAAATATCAATGCTACAACTTATTTTTCCCCGAAACTGTGCATATATTTAAGAAACTATGTATAATCTTAATCAAAAGTCAGGGATAAAATGCCTGTATGAATATAACTTTTTTCTCTCATATAAGTGTCAAGTTTCAATATTCTGTGCTGAAAAAAGTTTGGTAATAATATTGTATCTTAGAAGACAGAGTTCAAATAATGTATATGAAATTTTGTTTTCTACAGAAGAAAGAACACAAAGTTTCTTTATGAGATCGGCACTTCTGTGTTATAATAGACTTGAAAAACAATATTGCTGATAGATAAGTTACTGATTTAACAGAAAAAAAAAAAACTTAAAAACTTTAAACAAATCACAATTAAATCTAGCTGATCATTAATCTCAAGCGCAAACAACCTCAGAAACACTGTCGCAAATATATAAGCGCAAGTGAAAGTACTTGTGTACGAAACCCTGAGACGTGTGACTGAACAATAATTCTTTGGACAAAGGTTTTAAAAAAGTTGGTGAGCTGTTTAAAAATATTTCTTTTATCTACTTTGGTAATGAATTCATATAAAGACCAAACGCAAACAAATATCGTTCCTGAAATATATTTTTACTCTTCCAAAATATCTTCTCGGTTTCATTGTAATTTCATTGTCTATCCAAGTAACGCTATTAAAAACAAACAATTCTTAAGTTTTTTTTTAAATATATCTAATTTTCTTTTCTTTTCTAAGAATTGCCAACGTTATTTATTTATTTATTATTATTATTTTTTTTTTGCCCTACAATTAAGATGGCTATTTTAATCATTTTTAGAATTATTCGCGTACGTCAGTTACATGACTTTTAAACTTAGTTATTGGAAAAAATAGAGTTAACTTGTAGGAATAATGCTTTCTAACAAGGAAAAACTGCTGAGGAGGGTGTTGCCGATTAAGTACGACCCTTTGGCGAGTATTTATTTTATTGGCTAATGAAGAATAAAAGTCAATATTGACATCGGCGGAAATTTTAACATAGAATGTAAGGCCACATAATTTTCTATAAATTAGAAAATTACTATTTTTAAATCTCACGAGAGATATTCAGCAACAGTACTTTAGAGTAAAGATTTTTGCCAACATAACATGGCAGTCCTGGTTTAGGACGAATGTTGCTGTAATTTAGCACCAGGAGACATCGTCTCCAGCTGGCTATACGACACGATCTGTGTCCTTATATTTTCGTACAAGGGAATCCAGCTGGAGACGATATCTCCTGGAGTTAAATTACAGCAACATTCGTCCTAAACCAGGACTGCCATGTTATGTTGACAAAAATCCATAACTTTCTGTGTTCAAAATTTCATCGAGATTGACTTTACTTCTCATCTCCATCAAGGGTCTGCAAGATAACTAGTAACCAAGTACAGTTTTTGATCCTCAATCACTTCTTCCCGACATTTAAGGGCTTGTGATTATGGAAGATTAAGAATTATTTCTGATTTAGGGATAAGCCCTGGTTTTTAATGGACAGAGGTAGTCGAATAAATCAACCTTAGCACTTGACTATTAGTTTTTTTTATCGTGCCTGGAGGGATAAAAGATAGAGTAAACCTCTGCGTGATTTGAAGTCAGAATTTAAAGAGGGGGATTTAATTGCTACAAAGTATTCTATCCGATATTCTAACAAATTTACAGCTTTGTCACCTTAATGATAATAATAATAATAATAATAATAATCCCTTCTTCTAAAAGCACAAGGCGTGACATTTTGGGGTGAGGACAAGTCGATTACAGTACTCAAGTAGTACTTATTTTGTCAACTCCGAAAGAATGAAAGGCGAAGTCGACCTCGGCGGAATTTGAACTCAGAACGTAAAGGCAGACAAAACGCCGCTAAGCACTTTTGTCCGGCGTGCTATCGATTCTGCCAGCTCACCGCCTTCAGTGTTAGTTTGAAATGTTTTGACATACGACCAGGCAAAGTCGACCTAGGCGTAATTTGAACTCAGAACTTTTGTCCATAAAAATACCCCTACGCATTATAACCGACGTGGTAACGATTCTGTCGACTCGCCGCCTTTATAAAAGCGATAAAAATTAATACATGCTTTTAATAGTTTTACAGTCATGAATACGCAGTCAACTGATTGGAAATTTATTATTTAATAGATGCTTAGGAACGAAGGGTTAATAATCGCTTTCACTCTATTATCTAGCACTCCGTCGGTTGGTAGGCATTCCATCGGTTACGACGACGAGGGTTCCAGTTGATCCGATCAATGGAACAGCCTGCTCGTGAAATTAACGTGCAAGTGGCTGAGCACTCCACAGACACGTGTACCCTTAACGTAGTTCTCGGGGAGATTCAGCGTGACAAGGCTGGCCCTTTGAAATACAGGTACAACAGAAATAGGAAGAAAGAGTGAGAGAAAGAGTACAGCAGGGTTCGCCACCATCCCTTGTCGGAACCTCGTGGAACTTTAGGTGCTTTCGCTCAATAAACACTCACAATGCCCGGTCTGGGAATCGAAACTGCGATCCTACGCCCGCGAGTCTGCTGCCCTAACCACTGGGCCATTGCGCCTCCTCGCCGCCTTTATAAAAGCGATAAAAAATAATACATGCTTTTAATAGTTTTACAGTCATGAATACGCAGTTAACTGATTAGAAATTTATTATTGAATAGATGCTTATGAACGAAGGGTTAATAATCGTTTTCACTCTATTATCTAGCATACAGTAACTAACAATATCATTTACCCTCAGTCTTTTCTATCTACAAAACCTACTTTTTCAAGCATCCATGTTTCATGCTTGCTTGTTATCCACACGCTTCTAATCATACTCAGGCGGTGAAGTTACGAACTGGTGAGGGAATGAATAAGGTGAGTGACAAAAGCACAATAGTTATTTTTCGGGGGGAAATGTTTCTAACAAGAAAGCAGAGAAAACCAAATCAAAATTTATCTGTGACCGCCAGTAAACGCCTCTTTCTTTTCCCTTTTGATCTTTCGACTCCTGTTAAAAATGTCGCCACAGCTTTAACAATCGATCGACCATCTCAATTTATATCACAAGAATATGTGTTTGGTGAATTCTTTCCTTGTCTTGTTAGTAAAAGCAGCTGCAGCTCTTGTAAGATTTGTGTTTCAGACAGACAGACTAGCTCTTATACATGAGGTGAGTCCATAGATTGAGCGATCATTCCTGACAGCACGCTATCTGACTTATTTCTGGAACGCAATGTCTTTGCATTCTATAGCAGAAAAATACTTCTCTGATGTCACTGATATGACGAAGAAGGCGGGAAGAGATTTAGTGTGTGTGTGTGTGTGTGTGTGTGCACGCGCGTGCTGTTGTTGACGTGAGTGTGCGTGTGTGCGTCGGTCGCGTTTGTGTGTGTTTATGCGTGTGTTTGTGTATGTGTGTGTTTATTAGTGTGAGTGTGCGGTCTCGCGTTCTAATATGGAAAAATGAACATTTTCTTTTCTCGCATTATACTGAAGTTCTTGACATACTAAGGAGGATATTTAAAGTGTCTGAAAAGTCTTTCTTATATCAAGTTATCTGATCAGATCCTCTCTAGAAATGTCGGTGAGACCGTTAATGAGGAATGTCTTTGCGCGCGCGCGCGTGTGTGTGTGTGTGTGTGTGTGTGTGCGTGCGTGAGTGTGCCGTGTGCTTACTACTAAGTAAAGAAAACGTGAAATATTAAGGCCAACACTTGATAATCTTGGCAATTACCTTGCTAAAAGGCTATATCAATGTGAAGTTAATCTTTCTCGATTTAATGCTATTAACGTACTACAAGAACTGTCCAGATGGGCTGATGCCTTATCAACTGGTATATATATGACTATCTGAATTACCCGGCGTTGCCAGGGTTACTGCTGTTCTTATTGAGATTAGTAAACAATAAATATGAAGAAATATTTTTTTTCTCATAAGTATTTCAAAATATCTATATTTCATTTAAAAATCCAAATTGTAACGATAATAGTATTTTGAACTGAAAATCTGTAATTGAAAATCTGTCAACCTTGAAGCACCTCAGAGTAAACAAAATTCATTGAGTAATTTTCTTGATGGTGTCCAACTTGTGGTCAACCAACATAGAGTTGGCCGTGGAAGAAGTATGTATTAGAGGAAATCGAACTACCTTGAAGAATTGACCGTGAGACTTGTTAACTTAAAGGCGGCGAGCTGGCAGAAACGTTAGCACGCCGGGCGAAATCCTCAGCGGTATTTCGTCTGCCGCAACGTTCTGAGTTCAAATTCCGCCGAGGTCGACTTTGCCTTTCATGCTTTCAGGGTCGATTAAATAAGTACCAGTTACGCACTGGGGTCGATATAATCGACTTAATCCATTTGTCTGTCCTTGTCTGTCCCTTCTGTGTGTAGCCCCTGGTGGGCAGTAAAGAAATAAGAAATGGCGCTAAGCATTTTGTCTGACTTACTAACAATTCTGCCACCTCAGCGCCTCTAGACTTAAGCAAATAACAAATATTACATTACAGTGGTGTATTGTGTACCACCAGCATTCCATATATGTGTGTAAGGGCGCATGGCCTAATGGTTAGGGTGTTGCTCGCGAGATCGTTGTTCCAATTCCTAGACAGGATGATGTATTGTATTCTTGAGCAAAACACTTCATTTCCCGTTACTCCGAGATGACTTCGACATCTGACGCGTGGTACACCGTGCACCTGTTGAGGCAACGTCGATTTGATGGAAGAAGTGAGCTAATAATGTACAGCACATGCATTTGATCACTATAAACAAATCATTCGTGCAAGTCGTTCGGCAAAGACTGAGCGACACTTCGACGGGAGGGTCCAGCATATACATATATACATGTGTGTGTGTGTGTGTGTGTGTGTGTGTGAATGCATGGGTATGTATGAATGTACGTGTGAGTGTGTTAGTGTGTGTATACACTTACACATACAAACATATTTTTTTCGACTAGGCACACACAAATAAAACACTCATTGAATAGTAGTGCAAAAGAAACACACGTACACACACACATATATACATGCGTGTATAGACACAAAAAATCACTGGTATTCACGTCACTACAAATATACAAATGATTGACAGATATTGCAAAAGAAACTTGTTGGAATTCTTTGAACATTTGGCAAGCAATATAATCACTAATCGTTGTGAGTGAGCGAAATGGCTGCTACATTCTGTTGACAGCAATTGAAAACCTATTTGGTGTATTTACTAGTGTTTCGGAGCTTTGCATTTCCTGCTTCAGGTTTTTGGGTCTAATACCGTATCAATGTGTCATTAGCTTTTTCTTTTTTTAATATTATTGTACGTTTTGGTGCACCCGTGTTTCTAAGAAATTTGTGTTTCTAAGAAATTTAGTTACATTAGGGTTCTGAATTACTCGCAGGTGACATTTCAAGAAACCAAACCAGAATTGAACTGGATTTTCTTTCTCTTCTATTTCTTTTTTGTCTTGTATTTATTTCTTAAAATATATTTTCAAAACGAATTTAATGCAAAGAAAATAATCAGAATTCAATTGAAACTTGGCGTTTTCTCAAGTCCCCTAAATACACTGACTTCAGTACTTTAAAGAAGTTACTCGAAAAACAAAAAAGAGAAAAAAAATAGAAAACAGCTAATAATACGTATGTTTGATTAAGACCTCTACGTTCCAGACAATTCTCTATTTGGTTTAACTCCCGACTCCTTCAGCTAATATTTTGTATTGCCGCAATAACTCATTAAAATATATGTATCATTTTTCTTGGTCAACATTATGGACTTTTGATCTCTAGGTCTTGATGAGATGGTCAATCATCTTGTTGATATTAATCTCGTTGTTCTTTGAATTTGCGGTTCATCTTGAATTACTTAATTTGTTTCTTCGTGCTATGTTACACACTGAGAAAGCAATCTTTATTTTTTAGAGGATTTATTTCTATTTTAGCAGTTAAAAGTTCTCTCTGACTATCAATCTTGTTAAAAAAAGTTCTTCTTGGTAGGTTTGGTTAGCATTATTTATCTAAGTGTTAATGGTACTTGTTTTAACAGAACCGTTATAATCAGACTTTTCACTGCGATGAAGCCGATAGCGATATTTATCTTATTGGTGGCGGGTATAACCAGCAGCCTTATGCTATGTATCTTCGTCTACTATCTACTCACTCCGACTCCGTTGTAATTTGGCAGGTTTTAGCTACAATACAGGCAATTATCTTCTTTTCTAAACTTTTCCAATGATAACTGAAACTGGCATAGACGGGTTTAACTGACCATACTAATTTCCACGAGAACTTGTTTATTTAATTATTTTTTCCTCCCCCACTCACCCATCTTTATTTCCAGATATCGTTCTTTCGTTATTTCTCTCGCTTTTTATTTTCTTCTGAAGCAATTAAAAAGGAAGCTTATGCAGCAAAACCTCTTTTAACTATGAAATCGCTGAAGATAAAGACGGATGTTCAATGCTAACCTATTTCTTAAATTGATATACTTTAGAAATTTTAAGAAACATGTGTAGGTAGCTAGTTCGATAAATCGTTTTATGAAATTATAAAGAAATTGTGTAGTGTTGCATCTTATTTATTTTTGGCAATTTTCAGAACCCTTCAAATCTCAGCTTGATGTAGATATTCCCTCGTGTTTTAATAGCTATTGTTTTTATACTCTTTTAACAAGTTTATTGTTAGTAGTTCGTTGGGTGTAAGTTAAAATTTGAGGAAGTCTTATTTTTGTAATATCGTCCTGGAAGATAATACATTGCATTCAAACAAAGGTTTATCAACCGTTTTATAGCTTTGTTGTCTTAAAAAACAGGTCTTGTCGGATTTATATTCGACGTTATCGAGGGATCATATTAAAACATATGCTCCGTGGGAGTTGGCTTTGTGCTAAACAAAAAATATAAAGTTTATAAAAATAAGGAAAGATAGCAAAATAGGAGAAACAGTATTTTGCGTTCTCAAATTTTTGCTATGAATCAGCTCAAAGAAAAAAAAATTGTTTTAATAACGTTTATAAATAAAACTAGACTCATGCTATGTTTTTTTAACACTATTTTGCTCAATGGATATTGATGACCTGATGAAAATCTCGTGGTTTTAGTATTCCACTCTGCTTCAATGCTTCGTTTTAGTATATAATATATATTTTGAATACTATCATCAAATACAGAATTAGTCCATAAATCATTAATAAAGTTTTCCCGTTACTAAAATTACTTCTGTTTAATTCTTGTTTATTTTGATGCGGATGATATATTTGGTTCACAGGTTGTCATTGTCAATAAAACGTTATCCTTTAATTGTCCTGAGTAAAAGAAAAAACAAACTGCGTGGCAGCCGCAGCCGTATAACCACTTCCGTGGATGATCGTCAAGTTAAGAAGTGTGCTTCGTAACATGTTTTCAGGTTCGGTACTACTGAGCGGAACATTTGGCAAGTCCTTCCACTTATAGACAGGACATAATCCGTTCGTGTAGATATATATTTGTAATGCAATATATCGATTCATAGAATTCTGTGGCTATCACAGAAAGCTCCTCGAGTGGACACAACTATCCTACTACATGATTTGTAAACGTACAATGAGTAGCATGCCTATTAGTGCAGACCTGTAAAACGAATTTTTATACACTCAAATTATTGGCTTCAAATTTTGGCACAAGGCCAGCAAGTCCGAGGCTTAAGTCGATTGCATCGAACCCCCCATCCTCGGGGCTCAACTGGTGCTTATTTTATCGACCCCGAAAGGATGAAAGGCAGAGTCGACTTCGGTGGAATTACACTGAAATTATTATTACATGATGAAGGCTGCGAAACGTCTATAACGCTACAGATATCAAGTGGTTAAATAAATATATTAACCACTCTCATACCTCCTGACACTCTATGGTACAATGTATATATATATATATATATATTTATATATATATATGATAATATATATATATATCGCTATAATGTACATTAGAATATATCTATAGATTTATCAGCCAGTGCTGAGCATTACGACGATTGGAGACAATACTCCTGTACAATACGTTCGTGAATAGAAAAAGGAGGGAACGGTTGTATGTATCTTTCGATACTCAGTGGAACGTTCATAGGCTGGTGTGAACTTTCGTGATCTATACACAAACGCATTGTTTGTAATCCGACAGACATTAGGAAACATACACACACACACACACACACACACACACACACATATATGTACATATATATATATATATATATATATA
>NC_068984.1:138238050-138242183 GCF_001194135.2 Octopus bimaculoides | reverse complement strand
ATAATATGCAATATATATACATATATATATATATATATATATATATATTACAACTCTTAGATGATCGTAATTGACCTTATATCACCATGCACACCTACAGAAAATATACAAATGAATATAGATCCACACCTATCCATTTCTATGAAAGTGCTTTAATTTAACAAACATTAATCTTCCGAGCGCTTCATGGTTGATTAAAACAGCTGTTCTACCACATGGAGCAAACACTCTCATTATATATCACAGACAATGTATGTACTCGGCAGGTTACAATAGAATGGCAGGCAGTACGGAAGCAATCATCATTGGTTGATTCAGATTCGGAGAAAGAAACAGTAGATAAATACAATAAAATCAAAAAAATCAATCCCGTAAAATAAATAAAAATTAAAAAAACAAAGAATGAAAAGGGAAAAGAAAAAATATAAAATGTAAAATAAGAAAAACAAGTTTATCGATAAGATTTGCTTTCTACGTTCTGAGTTCAAATTCCGCCGAGGTCGATTTTGCCTTTCATCCTTTCGGGATCAATAAATTAAGTAGCAGTTGCATACTGTGGTCGATCTAATCGACTGGCCCTCTTCCAAACATTTCGGGCCTTGTGTCTGTTATAGAAAAGGTTATATGTTGTGTCCATAATACAAAATTTTATTTAGTAGATGTAAAGAATGTGCGACTTAGTATAATCATGGGAAGGTGGGTAACCCAGTGCTTAGGGAGTTGTATTCACGATCGCAAGGTCGTGGATTCGATTTCTGAACGGGACGCGTCCTTGTATTTTTGAGCAAAGCCCTTTATTTTACGTTACCCCAATTCACTCAACTGTAACTGAATAAGCCTGCGAGGGACTGGCGTCTTGTTGAGAGCGTAATGTTGTGATCTTGGTCACGTATACTGGCAACTGGCCCTATGAGCCCTAGGCCTCGGGACAGTAATGTCCAGAGGTTGATGATGATGATGACATGTAATCATTCATAAACAGCTCAAATACAGAACAAGAAGCAAATGTAAATTTTATGCTCTATCATAATGATCGAAATTGCAAGTGTTCCCACTACTCACCGTCTATGCCACAAAACGAAAGGAAGCATTTCTTTTCTCATCAGATGTTTAATGATTTCAATATGTTCAATGATAGCAAAATGAACTCCTTCCAGTTCAAAAATGAACTTTGTTTGCTTTATTTATTATTATTCATTCATTCATTCATTCATTTATTGAGTCTACTTTCTTTCAAATTATTATTTTTGTTTTTGTTTATAACTGAGATGCCATATCGCACAAAGTGCATAAATATAATTTCGCACTCATTGTTCTGATTTGTAAAGGTTATTTAAAGTCTAAAGGTTATTAAAACCTAAAGAATTTGTATGTCCTGTCAAAAATAATGCATAAACATTAATCTACCTTATACAATTTCTTTTATATAAGTTCCGTTTAATTTAATACAACAAAAATGTTGGTTTACTACATTCTTACCATGCTAAATTACTTTAATTGGTCGAAGATTAACGTTCGGAATTAATTACCAGTCACTAAATTGCAAAATAACACTAATCTCTCTGAAATAAACACTAATGCTACCTCTGTTTCCACGTAGGCATTATTCCCACCTCTGTCAACAAATACTCCAAATTAATAATTTTGTTTTCACCACTGACATTTAAAGCTGATTTTTTTTTTGTTTAGCTTTTGTTTTCATTAATAGATAACATTTGATTGCATTTCTCTGGTAAAACATGTTTAGTTTATATCAGTGGCTTTTATCTCTTCAACCAAATTTGTTTTGATGCCAACGATTGATGTCGAAGTAACCTACCGTCTACATTCAGGGCAACAGAATCGATATCTTTCTTATCTTCAGCGTTACTAAAGATACATGGTACGATGCCCATTTACCAGTCAATGCCTTATCGTTGACAAATAATAAACACGCTTTAGAGGAAAGTTCTTGTCGCTATGGAAATCATATCATTCCGAACAAAGTTTACCACGTTGAAGAACTGCGTGATTATGCATCACATCAAAAGATATTTATATATTTTCAATTTTAAAGATTAGAATTACTTTCTCTCCAAACATTTTACATCATATTATCGAAGTTTCTTTTTGGGCGCGAAGTGTAGCTGCAAAATATTTATATAGTATAGAAACGAATCCTTCCCGAGTACACTAAATGGTTATCTTGTTTATTTGCGTAACTTGACAAAAATAGATCAAACTTTTATATACAAACTTGTGTATATGTATGTTATTGTGTATGAATTCAATATTGCGGTTACATCTGTTGTCCCTCCAACCAGCTATACCCTTATACCGTAACATATTTTCCACCTTCTCCTTAATCTGTCATCGTAAATATATGTCTGATGTCGTTGAATGTATTGTACCTGTTTATCTTCTTTACTCTCCCGACTTTGACTTGTCACCTTAACGCCAACTATTTTCGTGATTGCAGAGAAGGATACCACATTTGGTTCTTTCTATACTGATCACCTGATCCCCACCACACTACCCGTTTGCTTTGCAATATCTTTCCGCACCTGCTTTAACCCACAGCCTCAGGTACTTTTCTTTCATTTATTCACTCTTAGACAATGAGAAATGATACTCTATAGCTCACAACCTAATGGCAAATTACCATTAGAGTCTCCCAAAAATTTCAAGATTTTATTAGAGTAAAAATGGGACTAAACAGCACCATATGTAACTTGTTTTTCTTTTCTTTCTGGAAAATATAGTTGTTTATAGAATCATATCAAATTCATGTCTCCTTTAGTACACTGCGTCAGTAGATAAATAACAAACATGAGTCGGTGTGATTTGCAGAATTGAATTACAAATATTATGAGGTACTTTTAATGAACAGTAAATCAGCCAAAAACATAATTATTGTCAAAGTATTGTAATTTTTTTTATGAAATGGAAAGTTGAAAACACAATTCATCTGGTTTCCATTTTGTCAATCATGGTGGCTAATGGCTGCTCACTGATATTATCTTTTAACAATATGGCAGTTTGCAATAAATATTGTGTGTCATTTGATGATTATTTTAAATAATCAACTCTCCTCTCTAGAATTGTCTGGTGGGAGGAAGAGAAAAAGAAAATACGTGCTGTTAAGTGTTCCATTTCTCTTTGTCAACTTTTATTTCATCATCATCATTATCGTCGTAGCCATCAACATCGTCATCGTCGTCGTTTTCATCATCACTATCATCATCATCATCATCATCATCGTCATCGTCATTATAGTTGTGAACATCATTATCATCATAATCAGCATCGTCGTCATTATCTTCATCAGCATCTTTTTTCTCCCTTTTTCTTGTCCCATTTCTCCTTCTCTCCTCCTTCTTATCGTTACTATTATCTTTGTTTTGTTGTAACTATTATTAACATCACTCTCCTCCTCCTCCTCCTCCTCATCATCATCATCATTATCTTCGTCATTATCTTCTGTATCCTCCCTTTCCGTCTTCTCTTACTCCTTCTCACTCTTCCTCCTCCTCTTCTTCTTACTCCGATTATTATCGTTGTTGCAAATATTACATCACCATCAACACCATCATCCCCATCATCATCGTCATCGTTATCACCGTTGTTATTATTGTTGTTATTCCCCCACTTCTTTTACCTCAACCTCCACTTCTCTTTTTTTATCTATATATTTCTAAACGTCTATTTTATCTACTTATATTTTCGTTAAAAAGTTTCTCCTTACAGAAAGTTAAGTAAAATGTAATTGAGTAAATAAAGAACACTGATTTGATGAATTATCGATAAAAAAAAAACAGAACTAATATACTTTGTTTTTTTTTTCTTTTAAGAACATTGTACAGAAAAAGAATAAAAACTAATACGAGATAACCATAATTAACTTAAGTAGCTTATAGAAAAATTCCCCTGTCAAGATCTCTTTTTATTTGTTTCATTTGAAATAGTTAATCGTGTCTATTACATGACATCTTGTTATTCTCTGTGGGCACTAAGGAGACTTCTACAACGAACAATGGGTTCTTAGACCACATACGTTAATAACATCTGCACTGAGCGTATGGGTATGTATCTATGTATGTATATGCATATATATATATAAACATAAGTACATATATATGTGAATGTATATGTGT
>NC_068984.1:138236186-138236757 GCF_001194135.2 Octopus bimaculoides | reverse complement strand
TGTGTGTGTGTGTGTGTGTATGTGAAGACGTAGGGTAGAAAGCGGAGCATTTTCCAATCGAAGACGGATGTAGATGATTTGTTGGACACAGAGCGAGGCGACTGTTGTTATTTTTAAGCCTAACTCATCGTAAAGTAACTACCACCATAACCGATATCCAAACTACAGTGGAAAAGGCCAGCCATAAAAAGAGACGATGAGGGATGGCTTGAAGAATATTGAGCTTTATTTGATAGCCATTTGATCTAGTAAGCGGAGCCTCATATCAGTGAGGGGGACCGGTGCGCGATGGAGCCGTCGAGAGGTAGGCCCAAGCGATGATGACCCATACACATGCTGGCTTCCGGTGTGCGGAGTTCTCGACTGGTAGCACTTGCATGTGCAAGTTGTTTGCAAAACATGTATATTTTAAATGGAAAAGAAAGAGAAGCAAAGGGGAAAAGAGAGAATGTTATTGCGCCAGTGATGTATATAAGGAAATCCTATGCTTATACAATATACATTTATATTTTACATGTATGAATATATAGGTATAGCTATGTTGTGTGTGTATATATAAATGTATATATAT
>NC_068984.1:138232006-138235441 GCF_001194135.2 Octopus bimaculoides | reverse complement strand
ATATGTGTATATATATATGTGTATGTGTGTGTGTGTGTTTGTATGTCTGTGTTTGTCCCCCCAACATCGCTTGACAACCGATGCTGGTGTGTTTATGTCCCCGTAACTTAGTGGTTCGGCAAAAGAGACCGATAGAATAAGTACTAGGCTTCCAAAGAATAAGTCCTGGGGTCGATTTCTTCGACTAAAGGCGGTGCTCCAGCATGGCCGCAGTCAAAAGACTGAAACAAGTAAAAGAGTAAAAGAGTATATATATATATATATATACACACACCAACACACAACATAGCTATACCTATATACACATGCGTGTAATATATAAATATGTATGTATAAGCATACGATTTCCTTATATACACACTGGCACAATAACATTCTCTCTTGTTCGCTTTTTCTTCTTTCTTTGAATATATATATATGTGTGTGTGTGTCTGTGTGTGTGTATGTATATATGCATGCATGTATACACATGCATATATGTACGAATGAGTGTTCACGTGCATGTGTATGTTTGTAAGTATTTCACTGCATTTCATTCATTATACTTATATCGCTCGCCTTATCACCAACCCTACATAAACGCGTGGGCGTGTATTTGTATATTATGTAAAATTGAATAGGGGTATCTGTAAGAATTGACGGTGGATGGGTGTTTTTATAAATGCGAGTGTGAGTACATGTGTGTATGTGAGAGAATATGTTTGTCTCTACGCATAAGCATTCAAACTTATGATACATACACACATACATATATGTGTGTGTGTGTGTGTGAAAAAGGCAACCACCGACTATCATTTAGATGTGGATGTTTACAGGGACCACCATCAGTGTTTTCCAATTTAAACGCTGAAATATAGACGTTTAATTCTCCTTATTCCCTACTTCCCCTTAAGAAATATCCATATGATGTAAATCTACATAGATGCGTATATACATACACGCGCACGCGCACACACACACATTTATATATGCATATGTATACATACATTTATATATATATGCAAATGTATACATATATATATATATATATATATATACATATATATATAAATGCATATGTATACATGCATTATATATATATATATATATATATATATGCATACATACATACATACATACATACACACATACATACATGTATGTATGTATGTATGCATAAAGGTAGGTATATAAAGCGCACAGCAAGACAGAAAAAAACACAGCCACACACAACATACGAAAAGATTTATCTCACACACATATATTTGTGTGTATGTACACAAACACACACACACACACACAATCTTCAGTACTCCCCACACACACTCTTAAATGACTGGACTATTGGAGTGCGGCCATCTTGGTACGTATATACACATAAACAAACACACACACATACATATATGTATATATATATATATATACACACGTGTGAGTGTGTGCATGTGTGTGTGCGTCTGTATGTGTGTTTGTCTGAGTGTCTGTGTGTGTATCTATAAGAAAACAAAAGAAAAAATTGAAGGAAGAGAAATTACAAAAAGTACAACAAAACAGAGCGGGCAAAGAAGGTAAAAAAAAAAAAAAAAAAGGCATTCTCCTTTAAATTTTCAAGGAGTGTTTGTTTTTGTAAGGAACAGCTAATGCTGTTCTGAAAACGAAGTAATCATTTCTTAGCGAAGTAATCTTTACAACCATATAAGTACACAGACCCGCAGAAACACACACGCATATAGAAGCACTTTGTATCATACGCTCAAACATTGAATCACACTCAGAACGTGTGTGTGTGTGTGTGTGTGTGTGTGTGTGTGTGTGTGTGTGTGTGTGTGTGTGTGTGTGTAGGAAAAAGTTTTGTACGCAGAAAAAAATAGCATAATTTCTATTTCCGCTCATTCCGATCTCTGCCACACACAAATGTGTGTAGTCGTTCATTTTGTATTTCCTTTTTGGAATGATCACACGCATAAATACCAGCAAGATATTTTTATAACCCTCTGTAATACACATGAATACTGAATATATGTGTATGCAGTATATGTATACTCGTATATATTTTTGTATCTATCTATTTGTCTGTCTGTCTCCCTTCTTCTTCTTCTTCTTCTTCTTCTTCTTCTTCTTCTTCTTCTTCTTCTTCTTCTTCTGTCCGTCGTAGGTGGACGTTGAGTTTTCTTGTGCAATAGCCATCTGTGGCAAGTTGATCTGCAGCAGCGAAGAGATCTGCTGCAAGTGAAGCGCCTTTGACGCTTCGGATAAGTGATGCCTGTCATATGCTCTTTTGTATTCTATCTGTTATTTTTCTGCTCTCAACAATGGTCACTCTTCCACAGCGTCAACGATTTGATAGCTGAACACAAGGCAGTTCAGCGGTGTTATACTGAGAAGTTTGCATCAAAGAAACGTTTAAGCTACCGAAAGACACTGAAAGAATTGCGATTGTAGTCTGGCGCAAAAGCGAGACGTATGCGGTGATATACATATCTGGAGAGGCTAGTTCTAAACTTGGGCATCAGGAGTAATACTACCCCCGAACAGGATGCCCCTACGCTTTTCCGAAGATCCCGTATATCCCTTCCAGAGTCAGGACATTGCAATAGCTTGGGATTCAAAGGCCCTCGGCTATAGTAGAAGACACTTGCCCAAGGTGCGACGTAGTGCGACTGAACCCGGAACTATCTGGTTGGGAAGTAAGCTTCTTACCACACAGGCACTTAAAGAAGAATATTATTCACGGTGACAACAAAGTTACAGCCAGCTAAGCCAGATTAGCCGAAGAATGATAGATTTGTACCCAACAAAGTATAGAGTAACCCATCAGATTAATGCTAAACTATTTTTATTACTGAACCTAAGAACACACTCACACACACGCATACATACACACACACACACATCTACATACATTCATACATACATACATACATACATGCATACATACATAAGGATATAAGCACACGCTTGTACACTCACAATATGGATATATGCTAATATGTATGTGTGTATGAATGTATGTATATATGTGTGTATGTATATATGGATGCGTGTATATTTCTTTCGGAGACTCCCTTCGGTCACGAATGGCCATGGGATTGCTCCTAGAAAGTTACCCTCCGAGGCAAATTCTGGGTAAGGTTGTTTATGGAAGGCCAGCAGTCGTCCATGCATACCGGCCTCCCCTCTCCACGCAACCAGTGTTATCCAAGGGAAAGGCAAAGGGGCCGATACAGCTTGGCACCAGTGACGTCGCAACTCATTTCTACAGCCGAGTGACCTGGAGCAACACGAAATAAAGTGTCTTGCTCAAGAACACAACACGCAGCTCGTGAAATTAACGTGCAAGTGGCTGAGCACTCCACAGACATGTGTACCCTTAACATAGTTTTCGGGGATATTCAGCGTGACACAGTGTGACAAGGCTGACCCTTTGAATTACAGGCACAACAGAAACAGGAAGTA
>NC_068984.1:138227971-138231374 GCF_001194135.2 Octopus bimaculoides | reverse complement strand
ATATATATATATATATATATATATATATATATATATACATATCCCGAGGGACGAGGTATACTTGACTGGATTAAATCCAATATATAACTAGCAGTTATTTTATTAACTCTGAAGTATTAAGCATAAATTAGACAGAATCAACTGATTTTCTTTTTAGTTATACGCTACTCTTACTGAAAACGTGATGAAATAAACGACGAACGGAAAAGATTTGTCGTTCGGTTTTTATTTATAGATTACTAATATGTTTTAAATACTCACCAGTCAGACTCGACTTATAAATATGTTTATTCGATATGACGATAGCTCCGAGAAATATTAGATTTTCTAAAACCTCAACTGTTATTCATTTTTGCCAAGTTTGCAAAGCAAATTTTATGTACATTCACTAACAGATATATTTGCATATATTTACGTATATGTATGTACCATGTGTGTGATTTTCAAATATGGATGTTTTGTTTAGTGTGTGTGCGTTTACATGGACCTGCTTATATGCTTATGAATTTATAGGCATATCCATTTATACACACATATACACAAGTATCTATTCAAACATAGGTGCATTAAGAGATACGCATGTGTGTCTAACCACACACATGTTTTCTTGAAAAAAAGGGGAAAAAGGGGGGAAGCATTTCGATCAAAAGGGATTGTGGAAAAAAAAAGCGGGTAAGTCGATCAATAGGGATCGTGTATCACAGAAATGTCAGTGCAAAATGGAAAACATATTAGGTTTATCCGTGGAAAGAAAACCTACGGAAAAGACCACGGTAACCTCAGGCAATAATGTCATGCAAAAAACCCATTACAGTAGGTGACTCTCTTTCTTCCTTTCTTTTCCTGGTTCATAGGATTATGCTCAATGTGGCTCTGTCATTCACACGTGCCATCCTAGCTACATTCACCCATCTTTTTTTGAAACATTCACAAGACAAAACTTCCCTCTCTGCTCTCACCTTCTTCTTCAGGTGATACTTGAAGAAGTTGATGAGAGATTCACCAGAGAAGAAAATGTTTGTCTCTAGACCTTTCAGACGCGTCCACCATACACATTCTTTCGCCATAGCCACAAGTACGATGAAAATAGCTCTTCCTTCTCGTTTCAAGGAAGGAGGCGCGACAATATTCATGATAAACTCGGTTGATAAACTGACTCGTCCCACACGTGACAGCAGTCGTTCGATATAGGGCCACAGGTCGGAAATGGTTGGACACTGTACGAGTGCGTGCAGAACGGTTTCGTCGTTCTGACCGCATCTCGGGCAGGTCGGCCCCGTGTTACTCGAGCCATGCCTGTAGAGCATATCCCGAATGGGTAGCGCTTCTCGATAGCACTGCCAGGCCAAGGATCCTGGAAGTTGTCCATAGGTCCCGGCCCGAAAGTAGCCTTGAACAGGCGAGTCAGGTATTCCTCGTCGACGCCCAGGTTCGCCCGGAGATCGTCGTCGTTCCTCTCCTCAACTAATCCCCTATAGAATGCTTTGGTTATGTTGCAGTCGCTCAAGGTCGTCCTCCACCCGACCTTTTAGGGACAGCTTCCTCTCGGCCCATTGCCAGGCGAGAGTGAACACCCTACTCGTTATCTCGTTCCAGTTATTCTCCGTTTGGAGGTCCGGACCCAACCAGACCCCGAGTAACTCGACTGGACCGTCGGTCCAGCGTCCCACGACGGAGGCGCTGGTAGACGTCATGGGCTTGCTTCTCCAGGTGCCGAGCCACAATCCCACTGATTTTTCCCGGTTGATTTTTCGCTCCTGTTACGGCTTCGTGGTCTTTCAGTGTATCACTGACTAGCTAGATGTGCTTCTAGCTAGACACTATGACAGTGACATCATCCGCATATGCAGACACGCTCGTCCCGCATCCCCATTCTCACGGGATGCCCCTCAGCGTCACCAGCTTCCGCAATAGTGGCTCGAGAGTCAATGCGTATAGAAGCGACGAGAGGGGGCATCTCTGACGGACCGAACGTTCAATGTCGAAAGGTCTCGATGATGTCCCTTCACACGAATTACCGAACGGATAGATGGATTGATAGATAGATAGATAGATAGATAGATAGATAGATAGATCAGAGGTATTTCCCGTGCTATAGACTCATAACTCGGTTTCCCGAATTCTCTGTGGTGTATTCATTCCCTCTAGACACCGGTCCGTCGCAGGGTTACTAATTTCTTCCAGCTGAGTGGACTGGAGCAACGTGAAACGAAGTGTTTCGCTCAAGGACACAATGCATCGCCCGGCCCAAGAATCGAAACCACAATCTTACGACTATGAGTGCAACACTCAAACTACTGAGCCTCCATAAACACACACACGCGTATGTATGTGTGTGCGTGTGCGTGTGTATGGGTGTGTGTATGTATATATATATATATATATATATATATATAAACGAAATTTCCTGGCTTTAAAAGTGTGACGAAAGGCCTGGTTGGAGGCGCAACCTTCCAAGTTCTTTTACAAGGTTGAAAAAAACTGAAAGACCTCTGTAATAAGTGTGCGAATCTGCGAGAATATGTCGTATAAAAATCATAATTAACTGAGCCTCCTGTATTTTCTTTTACCCAAAGCCGGGAACTTTTCAGCATCCCCTTGTGTGTACGTATATATATGAGTGTGTGTGTGTGTGGTGTATGTATGTACGTATATATGCTTGTGTGTATGGATGTATTTATGTAATACGAGCATTGACAAATTGCGTATATTTCTGTAGTTAAGCACACATACAACCACCAATGGTTCATGCATATTCATAAGGTCTCATGCAAGCAAACACCGACATAGAGACCAATATCGAAAACGAACGAAGTAAAGGTTGCGAACGAAAGGCAGAGAAAAAGAAACGAAGATTGAGGGCGAAAGTAGATAGAAAAATCAAAGAGTGATGAGAGAGTTAGCTGGATGAGGAAAAGGGATAGAATAGCATGGTGATTGTGATAAAGGGGTGTGAGTGTACCGGTGGGAGTCGTTTGGTGGGGAAGAGAGTCCTGGTGTGTTTATCCTCGTATTCAGAGGTATCGCGTTGTCGCTGATTCATTGAAGAACGGAGAACCTCTCTCTTCTAGATGTCAGGAAAGTTAATGAAATTGCCTTATTGTTGCTATCATCTTGCATCGCATAATGTTTTATTTAGGCAAACATACGAAATAACATTTAATCAAGAAGTGTGAATGATTGGCGGCGGGGTGGATGGGAGGGAGGCTAGGATGGTTACGAGGTGAAGGGAGACATACACACGCACGCACACACATACAACAACAGCAACAACAACGACAAAAATTAGAAAGAAAAGCTCCAGAGACTGAAAAATAAAACATTTAAGAGGTATTGCTGTTAATGATATTATGAAGATAGCTGTGCGAAGAACGAGAGAGGAATAAGAGAAACGGGGGGGGGG
>NC_068984.1:138225303-138227348 GCF_001194135.2 Octopus bimaculoides | reverse complement strand
ATATATATATATATATATATATATATATATACACATACATACCACACATACATACATGTAGTCATACATTCGAATGCATGGTGCATGAGTACATGTGTGTATGTGTATACATATAAAAGAAAAGAAAAAATGCAGTGGTATGTTGATAGAAAGTTTTGAAAAGAGCATCGTGTGGCTACCGTGAACCACAAAATACTGAATGTCAGCCATGGACAAGAGAGCGAGAGGAAGAGAGGAAGACAGGCAGAGAGAAGAAGCGACGAGAGAGGGAAGGGGAAGAGAGATAGTGAGTGAAAGAACATCATGGGGAGACAACTAGACTCAGGTCATTATGAAATATGAAATATGAAAAATATTACAAGATAGATAGATAGATAGATAGATAGATAGATAGGTAGAGATAGATAGATAGATAGATAGATGGATGGATGGATGGATGGATGGGTGGGTGGGTGTACAGAAAAGCGAAGGAAAACAATGAAAAACTATACATTTAATTTACTGAGCACAGACCAATAGTAGTAGAAGGAGAAGGGATGTGTGCGCACACATACACTCACATACAAACGCACACAAAAACACGTACACACACGCAGACAAAAACACACACATACACACACACACACACAAACGTACACAAAAACACACATATACACACGCGCGCGCACACATAAACACATACATACTCACAAAAACACATACATACACACACACACGCATGCAAAAACACACACACACACATTATATATATAACATATTTCAATTATTCTTTCATTCCTTTACTTGTTTCAGTCATTTGACTACGGCCATGCTGGAGCACCGCCTTTAGTCGAACGAATCGACTCCAGAACTTACTCTTTGTAAGTCTAGTACTTACTTTATCGGGCTCTTTTCCGAACGGTTAGGTTACGGGGACGTAAACACACTAACATTGGTCGTCAAACGATGGTGAGGCGGTGGACAAACACAGACACAAAAACATATATATATATAAACGACGGGCTTCTTTCAGTTTCCGTCTACCAAATCCACTCACAAGGACTTTGTCGGCTCGAGGCCATAGCAACAGACACTTACCCAAAGTGCCATACAGTGGGATTGAACCTGGAACTATGTGGTTGAGAAGCAAGGTTCTTACCACAGCTACGCCTGCGCCTATGTATAATATGTATGTATACACGTATTTATACATAAAAGCACAGAGCTTAGTGATTAGGTCACCGGATCAGTTCCTTGTAGTACACTGTGTCCTTGAGCAGGGCACTTATTTCACGTTGCTCCAGTCCACTCACCTCGCAACAATGAGTAGTACCTGTATTTCAAAGGGCCGGCCTTGTCACATTCTGTGCCACGCTGAATCCCTCTGAGAACTACTTTGAGTGTACGCGTGTCTGTGGAGTGCTCAGTCGCTTGCACGTTAATCTCACGAGCAGGCAGTTCCGTTGATCGGATCAACCTGAAAACATGTCGCCGCAAGCACAAGTAACTTATAATGAATGTGTGTGTGTGTGTGTGTGAGTGTACATATCTATCTATGTATGTATAAACACACATACGCACGCGCATGTATTTAGGTGTATTTTTTTAAAGGTTTATATTTAATTAAACGAAGTGGGAAAAAAATCTACTTTCATTTTGGCATTATTTGAAATCAGAAACCAGAAGGCAAAACGCTCATAATTAAAATATTCACTCTAGATTTAGCAATACTGTATGAAAGATCAGTTAATAATTTCTAACACGGGTACAAGCTGACGGATTTATACAGTAGGGAATACTGGGCAATTTTTATTTTTCTGAAGGTCATTCGCGAAGTAAGAAAATACAAAAAGAGTACGGGTATCAAAACAATACAGGGAATCTACTATTTGATAATGCAGAAGCTAAGTGAGTATGAGAAAGACAGAAAAGCCAAAAGCATATTGATATTATTTAGGGTTATAGAAAAAGGCACTTCATGATAAAATTATTTTAGCATTTTCTACCTTGTCTTATTTTTCTAACATATATATATATATATATATATATATATATATATATATATA
>NC_068984.1:138219471-138224509 GCF_001194135.2 Octopus bimaculoides | reverse complement strand
ATATATATATATATATATATATATATATATATATATATATATATATATATATATATATATATATATACAGACATGCATACATATATTTGCATACACGCATATATACATATATATATATACACACATATATACATACACAAACGTACACATATATATATTATACATATATCTGTATGTATGTATATATGTACGTATATATGTGTGTATATATGTATGTACGTGTGTATGTGTGTGTATGGATGTAAACAAAGCAGTATAGTAATAATAATATGATATCCTATAGCAAGCATTTAAACCGATATTAGTTATGAAATGACATCGGTTACAACAATAATAGTTATAAAAGCAGGAAGGGGAGCAACAACATCAACAAATATAATGAAAAGATCTATTAGTGTTTGTATTTCCCAGCAGACTAATTTTTGCTGGTAAACTTATGAGAGAAAAGAAACCAAGCGATTCGCTGAAATCTCTTTAAGTAATACACTATCAATTTTCTGCTTAATGAAAACGCCAAAAAATAGCTGAAAGTGTATGGTTAATAGATATGGTGCAGATGATTGTTGGTCACGCACGATATAAAAAATATGATTAGTTGACTTAAAATTTTCTTTACACTCTTCAGAAAATCTTTCTCTGCCTAAAGAAAGCATAACCCGAGTATTACCTTACTGAATGATGTATTAGGGTACGGACTAATGAAGCAGAGGAGAGGGAGAGATTAATGTCAGTCACGTAAGAGAAAAAGTGAAATGATCCAGTAGATGGATATAAACCGCATGTTAAGCTCTTGAATATTTTTTCGTGAATTTTTATTGGAGAGAAATAACAGAAATATACTGATGGAGGGAATTTTTATAGTTACAAAGTTATTGACTGGTTACTTTTATCCTTCAGTATTTATCACGTCATCACAAATGTCTTCCTGGCAGAATAATATAGTTTGGATCTCAAGATAATCGTGTAGGTTATCAACTTGATGTCCATTGAGGTGAATAGACGTAAGAGATCTCTCACGGCGTAGAGAGATTTGGACATAGATCCTCGGCTAAATATTTGTCCGCAGTAGTTTTACTACAATTCTACGTGATTTTTCTATAATTCAACATAAATCAACGTTACAAGTTGAGTGGACACACGCTTCAGGGCTAACGGACAGAGGAGAAATATTCAGAGGAAGAGCTTCAGTCAAGCAAGTGTTTCGACCCGTTTCTTCCTGACATTCTAAGAGAGCCGGGCCCATTTAGGTCATGACTTCTAAGTGTCTCTTGATACTTTTGAAGTGCTGCTTTAGTGGTGATTGAACTTGGGACTTTCAGATGATCTTTTTTTCCTGAACTGTGGTGTATATAACGCTCGGCCCCCAAAACCACTGAAAGTACTTGCACTGTGCATCGATTTAAATGTTAAATGAGATTCGAAAAGATTTCGAATTAGAAATTAAAACCCAATGAAAATATTTTCTTTCTGTCCCCGTAACCTAGCGGTTCGGCAAAAGAAACCAATAATATAAGTACCTAACTTAAAAATAATATATAGTGGCGTTGATATCTTTGATCACACTCTTCAAGACGGTGCCCCATCCTAGCTGCAGTCGAATGACTGAATTAAGTGAAAGATAAAAGATGGTCAGTGGATACAGGACTCTCCATTCAGTCGAATCTGCTCTTGGTCTATTCTCTATCACAGAATATGGCTTGACTAAGGCGGCGAGCCGGTAGAAACGCTAGCACGCCGGGCGAAATGATTAGCGGTGTTTCGTCTGTCTTTACGTTCTGAGTTGAAATTCCGCCGAGGACAACTTTGCCTTTCATCCTTTCGGGGTCGATAAATTAAGTACCAATTGCGTACTGTGGTTGATCTAATCGACTATCCCCCTCCCTCAGAATTTCGGGCTTGTGCTTAGAATAGAAAAGAATATGGCTTGACTATCTAAAAGGTAAGAAGGCGATACGTCATATTCTCTAGTATTTTGGCGACACTCAAAAATTAATTAAAATCAAAATGTTAATTAATGTTATTTTTTTATATAAGGCACGAATGGTTGTGTGGTTAGGAATCTCGATTTACAGTCAGGTAACTTTGGTTTCATTCCCACCGCGTGGCTCTTTGGGCAAGTGTCTTCAGCTATAACCCCCCGAATAGACCTTGTGATTGAATTTGGTTGACGGAAACTGTGTCGAAGTCCGTCGTATATATGTATATATACATGTGTGTGTATTTGTATGAGCATATGTGTGTCTGTGTGCGCGTCATATATCTTTAAGTTTGTCCCCCACAGCATATGTTAGTTTGTTTACGTCCCCGTAACTTAGCGGTTCTGCAAAACAGACTGATAGAATAAATACAAGGCTTTTGAAAAAAACTGGGACCGATTCGTTCGACTAAACATTTGGAGGCAGTGCTCCAGTATGATCGCGGTCCAGAGACTGAAACAAATAAAAGTTAAAAGAGAAAAGAAAAATAGAAAAGCAATGCTCTAGCATGGCCGTGACCGTGATGGCTAAGGCAACCAAAGCAATAAATAATGAATTAAAGAATATAACATGTCTATGATGATCCTATTTAATGGCTAACGAAACATAAATCATCTCCAGTTTACATAACGCCGTATAAATTGTAAATTGATCTATACATTTTGCTTGTCATTTTCCATTTTAGTTTCACTTCAATTGAAAATATATTTATTACAAGTTTCTATAAACGCAGTCCCTTTGTAGGTGTGGAACCAAGCCCCTGCTGTTGCGGGGGATCTCAGAGTACTGAAAAGAGACGAAGACATTGCAAATAAAATTAAGATTGGTTTTAATTATTTTACATTTGTTAATCATAACGGTAAAGAAAAGAGGCTCTGTTCTGTCCTTTCATTAATTAAGACGAGGATGTGGGACTTAGTATTTGGTGAGTGCTGATATTTGTCAGTTTTAGAATCACTTAATCAGTCCTCCAAGGCAGGGTCCCTCCAATCACCAGCTTCGATCATTTAGTGCCGGGCCTCATAGAAAGAATGATTTTTAAAATTTCATTTATATTTTATTGACCATCGCAGTTTGCAGGTCGTTGTAATAATTAAATTATATATTACGCACTTTATTGAATTTTGTTATGCGTTTGGTTTCCCGATCTAAGAGAAAAAATGTCTTGCAGGAAACCGTTCTGTGGGGATCACTACTGTAATGTGAAAACAAAACTTTGTTACTAGTTTACATCTGGGTAACTATACATGTTTCGGTAAAAGAGTAGTATAAATAGCTTACTTGTGTACGTACATATTAGTCAATCTTCTAACGTTGAGGAGAACTTATATGGCGACCTTTCAGGGCAGATTTGACAAACTGAATAATTCTTCCTTCTCACTACAATACGGCAGCCAACACATTCCAGCAACAGCATGAACTGGTACACGTGGTGTCTTCTGATTGGCCATTCATACAAAGGAAGTTCACTATCTCCTCAGAGCGTGGGTAGATATTAGAAATTTAAATTTGAAATCAAGACATAGGAAAAGAAAACACAGGGAGTTTTTAGGGAAAATAAATCTCTATTACCAAATACTTCTCATGCTACGAAAATGAAATTAAGTTAAGTAAAAGTAAGTACTGTCTCATGTCCAAGGACTCATACAGCTCGATACTCGACTCCCATGTTGTATAGATGACCAAGATCGTAAGACGTACTCCTGAACGGACGTCAGTCTGTCAGTGAGTTACCCATTTTTCGCTGAGCGGACTGGAACAACATGAATGGAAGTGTTTTACTCAAGAACACAATGTATCACCCAATCTGGGAATCGAAGCCACGATCTTACGTGCGACACACTAAACACTTGGCCACGCATTTTCTACACACTTCGACAATAATTTTTGTGACATATATATATACATAATTTTAAAAATAAGTACTGAGGTCATTACATTCGACTAAAATTAAAAGGCGATGCCCCAACATAGCCGCAGTCAAATGCCTGAAACAAGTAAAGGATAAAAGATATGTATGCATGTCTTTGTGTATCTATTTGTCTCCACCATCTCTTGAGGGTATCGGTTTGTTTGCGTCCCCGTGACTTAACGGTTCGGCAAAAGAGACCAATAGAATAAGTACTAGGCTTTAAAAACTACGTCTTGGGGTTCGATATGTTCGGCTAAAACCCCTTAAGGTAGTGCTCCAGCTTGACCGCAGATAAATGACTGAAACATGTGAGAGGTAAAAAGCAAAAGATGTAAAAAATATTGATGTTGCTGAGCTTTAACTCTCTAGCTGACGGATCTTATTCTAGATATACGAAAAGAAAGCAGAAAGGTATATTTAAACATTTACTCAGTTTAATGGAATTATATCCAAAGAAATCTTAAGAATTTCATTGTACATTTCAACATCAGCTTTCCGTATGATTAATCGCTCCACAAATCCCAATGGCGACAAATGTTACTTATGAAATATTTCCTTTAGCAGCATACGTGTATTTTAACCCTGTCTATCAATAGTTGTGTTATTAGTATTTTCAAATATAGTAACATTCATCAATTTTCATTAATTTTAAAGTTTATTGATGTCATGTGTCACATAACAAGCTGAAAGTTTATCAAAAATTATAAGTGGCTAGAGACACAGCTGGAACGGCAATAGGTCTTGGTTATGAAGCCTTACAATTACCCTTTTCATATGTGCAGAGGTTGTGGTAGTAGCACTATTAGGGGCGTAAGAGAATGAAAATAGTGGAAATTTGCCAATCAGATGTTGTTATTATGCTTGTGAACTTGGATGTTTCTGAATATAGCATGTAAATATATATATATATATATATATATATATATATATATATACTTGCATGTTAGTAAGCTACGAAACAATTGTAGTCGAATATGGATATCCATTAGTAAAATAAATTTTACTCATCCTATACTTCATCTTTTTATTTATAAATTATACACTCATAATGGTTTTCTATTGCATCGGACTATCCATTCTAGCTGATTCGTTGCCTAATACATACATACATACATACATGCATATATACATACATACACACACAAATATA
>NC_068984.1:138216332-138217576 GCF_001194135.2 Octopus bimaculoides | reverse complement strand
TCATAGGATCGCGGTTTCGATTCCCAGACCGGGCTTTGTGAGTGTTTATTGAGCGAAAACACCTAAAGCTCCATGAGGCTCCGGCAGGGGATGGTGGCGAATCCTGCGGTACTCTTTCACCACAATTTTCTCTCACTCTTACTTCCTGTTTCTGTTCTGCTTGTAATTCAAAGGGTCAGCCTTGTCACACTGTGTCACGCTGAATATCCCCGAGAACTACGTTAAGGGTACACGTGTCTGTGGAGTGCTCAGCCACTTGCACGTTAATTTCCCGAGCAGGCTGTTCCGTTGATCGGATCAACTGGAACCCTCGACGTCGTAAGCGACGGAGTGCCAACAAAAAAAAACCTCTTTGGTTTAAACTTCGAACTTACTAACCTGTCTCAGCTGAGTTTAATCTAGAAGGGATTGTCTCCTCTATGATATCTGTTCACCGGGGACATACCAGTTGTGTAATAAATCGACTTATCTGGAAATTTTCCAGATAATCCTTCAGAGAAAAACGTAAATAGAAAAGATTGAAACGATAGATTTCAAGACAAAAATAAGCGGTTAGATAGTATTAGTTACACAGGGATATTTATGAGAGAAAATAGAGAAACAAGATGCGTATTTTAATAACAAATACGCCGATTATAAAGAAAAAACCCTAAACAACACAAAATATTTCATTATGACATTTGGCAAATATCCATATCGCGGTTTCTAATCTTAGATTAGCCTGTGAGATTCTGAGTAGTTAATGAGTAAATCTGCATTACTAATAAAATATGCAGAAGATTACTAAGAATAGATGCAACAGATTTCAAAATAAAATTGTTATATAATCATTGACGATTAACACCCTCCAATGCAGGCGTTTGATGAACCCACGAATTAACTGGTGTCAAATGTAATCATAAAGACGTATATACTGTAGTGTAAACATAACATAAATTCGAGCCCATGGGTATCTTTTCATAACATATGATGTTATATATATATATACATCAACTGGTTTCGCAGTCGTTTGATACGTTCAAGTAAATCAAGCACGCTTATAAATTAGTGAGAAGAGACAGCACTTAATAATAAAAACATTCGAGCAAGCATGACACTTTGTTGACGGATGGAATCTATTTTAAAACTCAAGATTTGGAAAACATGACACTATAATATATCCTTATATGATATTGTTATTTCACTGACATCAAATCTTGTCTCATATATATATATATATATA
Organism: Octopus bimaculoides; assembly: GCF_001194135.2. Lineage (NCBI taxonomy): Eukaryota > Metazoa > Mollusca > Cephalopoda > Octopoda > Octopodidae > Octopus > Octopus bimaculoides. Next base: position 138,216,354 of record NC_068984.1, on the reverse strand, counting down.
TATATATATATATATATATATA
>NC_068984.1:138210743-138216322 GCF_001194135.2 Octopus bimaculoides | reverse complement strand
TATATGTATCTATACCGTACATACATGTATATGTATAATTAACACAGCAAAACTATGCAGTAAGCTGCATCTTTTATTCATCAGTACACGTATGGTCAAGACACATAAAAATAAACAAAAATCAACATACCCTGACGTACCTAACACAGTACATAGACGATTGTTCATCCTTATATATCCATGAAAGAGGCGGGCTTTTTAAGTTACACTTCGGCAACATGTGCTTAAGGATGAACAATCGTCTATGTACTGTGTTGGGTACATCAGGGTATGTTTATTTTTGTTTATTTTTATGTTTTGACCATACGTGTACTGATGAATAAACGATGCAGCTTACTGCATAGTTTTGCTGTGTTAATTATGAAACCAGTGGTTTACCGTTAAGTTAAAAGTTTTTAGGAGGTTAGCTTTGAAAGTTGCATTCCCTCGCGATCGGTAAAAATGTGCTTTTTTTTGGTAGTTTTGACTGATGGAGTCCCTCTAAGCGTGATGCATTATTGTATAGTAATGCCCTTATATAAATTAAATTATTTATATATATATATGTGTGTGTGTGTGTGTGTGTGTGTGTGTGTGTGTATGTACGTATCATCCAAGGATCCAGGTGTAGGAAGAGAGTTAGCTTCAAGATTTGTATGGATGTAAATGAAGACCTTATACCTATGAGTCGAACTAAGACTGGCTTTCAACATTCACCCGCCACCGTCTTCATCATTGTATATACAAAATTACACACCAATATCATGATGTTATTCTGTTTTCGGGAAAGAATTCTCTGGAATGGTTTCTTCCTGTTTTTATAAGGTTTTGTTAGTGAAATAAGTTCATGTTACGCATAAACTTATAATTCTGCAAACAAAACGAAGACAATGTGAATTTAAGGAGTTTTTTCGTTTTCGTTAGCGACGCCATCAAAGAGACACAATTCTAAATGAAAGCATTGATATATTCATAGACTCTGTTCCCCATATAGTTCTTGCCATCCTCGATAATTTAAAGAAATTAAAACAACTACTTCTTAAATTCAATACTTTTGTAGCACAAAAAAAACTGGGAATATAAAACGGACGACGTGAAGATAATATATTCAACAACTCCTTTTCTGACAAAGAAAAAAAAAAAAGAAAACTCATTTTGTCATCATATTATTTATTTATTACTGTATTTCCTCTAACATACATTAGAACAATCAAATGCATTTATCAAATAATTGTAACATCGTAACTGGGTTTCCAATTCCATTCATCGAGAATATACTAGTTTGCAATTTAGATGACTAAGCAATTTGTATTTATGTACATCATAGTTATTTGCCATGTATAGTGCATACAGGGCGCATCAAAAACTGGTAACATTTTTATCATTTCTAAAATTTTTCTCTTGAAATCTCAAATTTTCTAGTAGAAGCAAGTAAAATGCTTGCATACTCAGCATTAGCTTATAAAAATATGATATTTAACTCTAAAGTATACATTCTAAAATAAATATTTAAATAAAACGGTTCAAACTTATCTTCAGTAAGTCAAAACTGTTACAAATACATACAATTTGCAATGTATACGTTTTCTATCGCGATGCGATTTTAAACATATTGTTAGGCTACACAGAAAAAGAAAATAGGAATTAATGAATTCTTATTTGTCCACTTGGTTAGAATATTTATTTATTTATTCGAACTACATCTCAAACTAGCTTGGAGATATGACATTCACGCACACTTTACATCACTGGAGAAAATATGACAACGTGTGAGCACTACTTTAAGATATTACTGTAGGATGTTATTTCATAAAATTTTTTTACATCATAGTTATTTGCCATGTATAATGCATACAGGGCGCATCAAAAGCTGGTAACATTTTTTATCATTTCTATATAGGCGTAGGAGTGGCTGTGTGGTAATTAGCTTGCTTACCAACCGCATGGTTCCGGGTTCAGTGCTACTGGGTGGCACCTTGGGCAAGTGTCTTCTACTATAGCCTCGGGCCGATTAAAGCCTTGTGAGTGTATTTGGTAGGCGGAAACTGAAAGGAGCCCGTCGTATATATATATATATATATATATATATATATATATATATATATATATATATATCAGTGGTCTGATCAGTAAGTAACCGGACTGTTGCCATAGAAACGAAGCTAAAGCGCACAAGATGAAGCCGCTCAGTACAGATTGACCCTGATCTCTGCTGTGCATGCACACGAAGTTTTAATGTTCTAGCTTACTTCCACTGTTTACAGCAGGGCTTAGAAGGAAGGTGTGTAGCGTGTAATCGTCGCATTGACCATGACAAAGAAGGCTTAGCAGAGGCTCTGCATCAAATTTTGTCAAAAGCTTGGCGAACCCTGCTCGGAGGCCTATGCAAAGTTTTCAAAAAGTTTTCATCGTCTTCGACACAATCAAGGAGATCTTGTGCAACTGAAACCCGAGTGTCTTTTTGGTCAGTTGAAAGCAGTTTTGGCACAAACTTGGTAGACACGCGTCTCATAACCACATCTATGTACTGAACCGTAACTAATCTGCACATCCTCTGACAACTCACGGGTGTTGATTCGACGATTTTCCCTCACAGCTGCCCGCACATTTGCGAAGTTTTTCTCAGCTCTGCAGGTTGCGGATCTCTCAGAACGTTCGTCAATATCGACATATATTCGACCATCTTGGAAACGTCTGAACCACTCGTACACTTGTGTGCGACTCATACATTTCTCTCTATACACCTTCTGCAACTTTGCATAGGCCTCTGAGCCGGTATTGCCATGACAACTTTCTCTGTCACGGTCAATGCGACGATCACACGCTACACACCTTCCTTCAAGCATTGCTGTAAACAGCGGAAGTAAGCTAGAACGTTAAAACTTAGTTCACATGCACAGCAGAGTTCAAGATCAACCTGTGCCAAGCGGCTTTACTCTACGTGCTTTAGCTTTATCACTAAAGCTTCAGTCCGGGTACTTATTGATCAGACCTGCTATAAACACTATTTTTCATTGACTTGGTTCTATCGAATGAAATGTCTGAATGATGGAAGACATAACTGACCGCAATGTCATTTGAAAGATCTGCATGAAATATTAAGAAAGAAAACTTTTAAACATTTACAAACCCGCTGGGACTCCAACTGTGACGTTATTACTACGTATAAATTCACAAGTTAATCATAATTCGAAGACCGCGCTGTTTATGTTCTAATGCTGCAATATCTGGATGTGGTTGCGTTATATTCATGAATTATACTTCTTGGAGGAGGCGCAATGGCCCAGTGGTTAGGGCAGTGGACTCGCGGTCATAGGATCGCGGTTTCGATTCCCAGACCGGGCGTTGTGAGTGTTTATTGAGCGAAAACACCTAAAGCTCCACGAGGCTCCGGCAGGGGATGGTGGCGAACCCTGCTGTACTCTTTCACCACAACTTTCTTTCACTCTTACTTCCTGTTTCTGTTGTGCCTGTAATTCAAAGTGTCAGCCTTGTCACACCGTGTTACGCTGAATATCCCCGAGAACTACGTTAAGGGTACACGTGTCTGTGGAGTGCTCAGCCACTTGCACGTTAATTTCACAAGCAGACTGTTCCGTTGATCGGATCAACTGGAACCCTCGACGTCGTAAGCGACAGAGTGCCAACAAATACTTCTTGGTAGCAACTAGTCCGCTCTTCTGTTACGGCTAAGGTCAAACAGTTTGTTTTTATTATGACCTCTAATTTTGGAGATTAATAGCGGATTAGTAGAATCGTTAGAGCGTTGAAAAAATAATTTGCAGGATTTATTCCAGCTCATTACGTTCTAAGTTCAATTCTCGCCGAAGTCAACTATAACTTTCTTCTTTTTGGAGTATATCAGTCAAAGTGATGGGGACGATGGTACCGACTAATTTCTTGCAACCAAAATTGCAGGCTTGCACCTAAATCAGAAATAATTATTTTTGTAATTAATATTACTGTAATTAAGGCGCTGTGCTGGCAGAATCGTTAGCACACCAGACAAAATGCTTAGCGGCATTTCGTTCGTCTTTACGTTCATAGTTCAAACTGCACCGAGGTCAACTTTGTCTTTCATCCTTTTGGGGTCGATAAATTAAGTATCAGTTGACCACTGGGGTCGATGTAATCGGCACATCCCCTTCCCCGACATTGCAGGCCCTGTACCAAAATTTGAAACCGATATTATTACTGTAATCATTATTGCACCCTGGCAAAGTCGTTAGGAATTTGTCCAGCACGCCAAAATGGGTTTAAATTCTGCTGCCGCCAACTTTGTGTTTCATCCCCCCGCTAGGGTCGATAAAAAAATGTACCAGTTAAATACTAGGGTTGATAGTATCAATTAATCTTATCTCCTCAAAAGCTGCCTGCCCTGTGCCAAATTTTGAATCTACTTGAAATTTCTGGCCTGGCAGTGCTACCAAGGAGCATTGCCGGTTCGAGATAAACTCTTCAGGCGCAGAAGTGCTATCAGGCGGGACTGTCCATGATAAGCACAGAGCGACGAAACTGCTCAGCACGAACTCTCGCAGTGTCCTAGAATTGCTGATTTGTGGAGTTATGTCGAACAGCTGTCATCACGTGTGGAAGGACTCTGACTATCGGACGGATCCATCGTCGTGATCGTTCAGCCTCCCACTTTTAATATGGTAGGACAGGTGCGGTGTTCCTCGGTCTAGCGGTTATGGCAAAAGAGGTTGTATGGTGGACGAGGCTAAAAGGATTGAGCCCTTTTCGACGTTTTTGTTCCACAGGGAAGTGCTATCTCCCAGTGGGTTTGTAAAAAGACGGGTTACGTGGCAACATTTGTTAGGATAAATGGTCCTGTTCTAATCATGTCTCTGGGGGATGGTTCGTTCCTTTAGCAGCAGACCAATCCTGGATCTGTGGGGTTCATTTATTGGAGCTTCTCCTGTGTCAGATGGATGGAATCATTCATGCTGTCCCATATTTTGTATACTTTTATCGCATTTCGCCATCTTTTCCATTTTCTCCTCGTCTTTTATGTCAACTTCCACACAAATTGTTGTTAACTGTCCTTGTGGTGTTCTTCTCACGTATGTCCTTGTGGTTAAGAAAAGAAATCATCACCACTACAACCGCCACCACCACTACCATCACCACCATCATCATCATCATCATCATCATCATCATCAGCATCATCACCATCATCATCATCATCATCACCATCACCATCATCACCATCATCATCATCATCACCATCATCACCATCATCATCATCATCATCATCACCATCACCACCATCATCATCATCATCATCGTCATTATCATCGTTATTATCATCATCACCATCACCATCACTACCACCGTCACGTTCGTCGGACAATATAGCTGCCACATTTGTTCACTCTACTACCACCATCACCACCACCATCATCATCATCGTCGTCATTATCATCATCATCATCATCATCATCACCATCACCATCACCATCAGTACCATCACCATCACCATCGTCGGACAATATAGCTGCCACATTTGTTCACTCTACTACCACCAGCACCATCATCATCATCATCATCTCTACCACCACCACTACTACCAGGACCCCACCACCACCACCGCCGCCGCC
>NC_068984.1:138207205-138208837 GCF_001194135.2 Octopus bimaculoides | reverse complement strand
TTGGGAATAGGATAACTTTGCTTCAGCTAAAAGAACTTTGCATCAGCTAAAAGAACTTTGCATCAGCTAAAAGAACTTTGCATCAGCTAAAAGAACTTTGCATCAGCTAAAAGAACTTTGCACCCCAGCTTAGAAACTCATTTAGTTATGCCTGTCTGTCACTGATTTATAGGGTAATAAGACTTAACTATTGGGTTTCATGTTTTCGTTGTACTTGGTCGTACAGATTTTCCGAAGAAAACACACACACACATATTTTCCAAGCACTTACAGACACACAAACACACAAACAACACACAAATACGCAAAATAACAACCCCAAAGTTAACGAATGCATATATATATATATATATATATATATATATATATATATTCAGAAGTCACAATTATTTGTGGAACCAGCAATGCCTCTTATCAGGGCAACTGGAGTATTGTATGATTTACAAGTTCAAGTAAATGGGATTAGTTACAGAACCTTCAGAATAGAATGATCCCATCAATTTTTAAAAGATAAATTGCACAATACTGTAACTCTGGTAAATTAACATAATGTCCTTCCGTAATATATGTTTTCAGGTTTCCAACAGGTGTAAATGTGGTGGTTAATTAAGCCATTTAGTTTAATTGTACCTGCACCACTCCCAACAATCTTTTTGGGAAGTTTCTCCATTTCTTTTAGAAAAACGTTGTCATCTGCTGGTATTGCTACATCAATTAGAATGCATTTTTTTATTGTTATTATTGTTATTATTATTATTATTATTATTATTATTATTATTAGTAGTAGTAGTAGTAGTAGTAGTAGTAGTAGTATTTCGTCCGTCTTCAGTTTCAAATTCCATTGAGGTCGACTTTGCTTTTAATCATTTCGGGGTCGATAAATTAAATACCAGTGAAATGCTCAGGTCGATATAATCGACTGGACCCCTGCCCATCTGCCACAAAATCTCAGGCCTTCTGCCTTTAGCAGAAAGGATTATTACATACATACATACATACATACATACATACATACATACATATGTATAGGGAACTTTGTGCCTATATGTGAGTTCAAGTGAAGATATAACATCTGTATGCTTACAATTTGTAATAAATTAATAATCGATTAGTGTATAAAATTCAAAAATAATTATTCTTGAATGAAATGTCCATGCATGAGTGTAATATAATAAAGTAATTCTGTCACAGCAGACATTAATTAATTTGGCACTAATTAACTCTGAAGTAGTATTTCAATTTAGTTTTAAATCAAATCAGTTACACGCTGCTTATTTAGTGTACTTTTACATTTAAACTGTTTATTTCATACTTAAGAAGACTTAAGGCGTTCCGATGCGAATACGATTATACATATAGTTATGCATACTTACATAAACATTGTATGTATGTATATATATATATATATTTACATATGCATATATCAGCATAAATATATGTATATGTACACATATAGACGCAGGCGTGACTGTGTGGTTAGAAGCTTGCTTACCAACCACATGGTTCCGGGTTCAGTCCCACTGCGTCAAACCTCGGGGAAATGTATTCTACTATTGCCTCGGGCCGACCAAGGTCTTGTGAGTGGATTTGGTAGACGGAAACTGTAAGAAGCCCGTCTTATGTGTATATATA
>NC_068984.1:138200786-138206217 GCF_001194135.2 Octopus bimaculoides | reverse complement strand
TAGATAGATAGATAGATAGATAGATAGATAGAGCAAGAGAGAGGGAGAGAGAGAGAGAGAGAGAGGGAGAGAGAGCGACGTATCTGAAACATCTCTCAATTTACAAGAAGCCAATGTACGTAAGTTTGAGTGTTGAAAGTGGTTTATGTAACTGTTACAATAATGACTTCATATTATTTATATTAAGATGTCTTATATTTAATATTCCTGCCAGCTTCATTTTCATGCTGGTAATTAGTTTCACTTGAGAGATTTTATATGTATGAGTGTGTGAGTGTATGTCCGTGTGCATGTATATATATATATATATATATATATATATATATATGTATATGATATATACGCATGTATATATACATATACACCCACTCACACATGCACACATGTATATATGTGGTTGTATAGTTCTACGTGTGTGCTTTTACTTGCACTTGAGAAAATGGCGATTATTTTACTTCTTGCTACTAAGATAAAAAGTAGATGAAAAGGGAAGTGTAAAATTTTCGCAATGCCCAGTGTATGCATGTATGTGTATTTATGTCTCTTCTATTTGCTGACTGAGGAGGGGGCCGGTTTCCAACAAAGATACAAGGCTCCATCTTTGGGATGTAAATGACACAGACAAATTCACAATTGGAACTTGATAAAAGTCTTGCATATTTTTACATTTCCACTCAAAGATTGCATTTAGCCGGTCGATTTCTCTTTCTGAAAATCCCAGTTTATCCAAATTCTCTTTTAAGCATTTACTAACAAAACCTAGCACTCCAATTAGTATTGGTATGAATATGAATTCATAGTCTGGATATAGAAACTGGAGCTTTCGAAGCAGTTGTCCATAGATATCCTCTTTTTCTTTGATTTTCAAAGAGATATTTATATCTGCAAGCAGCTGGCCTCTGTGACAGTACATGCCTTTACCCTCTGTCCTAAACAACAATATCGGGCTTGTTATGTTTACATTTGACAAAGGTTTTGTTATTAAGCTAACATTCTTTTCTGCAGAACCACTAAGTTACAGAGACGTGAAAGAACCAACACTAATTGACATTCGGTGGGGTCAAATACGCCTACAACACATGCACTTACATTTGCGAGTCTGTGTGTCTGTGTGTGTTCATGCTTGTACCTATATACACGAGAGGTATCCACACAGTTTTCATGTGCTGAATTCACTCAAAAGGAATTCGTCAGCCTGGGTTATAGTAGAAACTACGTAGCTTCCAAAGTGAGTTTCTAAACCACGTAGCCATGCTTGTGCCTATGTATTTCAATAAACTGTGTAGACATATTATGTATACATATACATATGTATGTACAGTTATATCTGCGCATGTATCTGTTAGTGGGACAGCAATGGGGAAACACGCACCATTACAGGCAAAGATAGTGAATTTCGTATTGAAACGCTGAGCAGACCTGGAGTAGCGAAGGTGTGTCACTGATGGCGACAACAGGAATTTGAAAACGTAGCTGAGTGATTGATTGACTGAATAATTAATCAAATAATTCATAACTTAATTAGTTAACGGATTCACTAATTGGCTAATAATGGTTTCAAGTTTTGGTATAAGGCCAGTAGTTTTAGGGAAAGGGGTTTGTCGATTTCATCAGCCTTAGTATTTGATGAAAGGCAAAGTTAACCTCGACGGAATAATTAATTAACTAATAAGCCTTTCCATGGTAAGCACATGGTCTACAATTTTGTGGGAGGGAGATATTCGATTACATCGACCCCAGTACACAACTGGTACTTAATTTATCGAGCCCCGAAGGATTGAATGGTAAAGTCGACCTCGACGGAATTTGAACTTAGAACGTGAAGACGGATGAAATGTCACTAAGCATTTTGCCCGGGTTGCTAACGACTCTGCCAGCTCACAGCCTTTAGTTGACTAATAATAATAAAAGAAGTGAAATAGAGCCAACGCCGGTGTTTATTGCTGGTATAATGATCCTCCCGAGTTACAACAAAATCTGTTTCAACACACCAAGTCTCTTGCATGACAAATACAAAAACGAAATATTGAAAACTTCTTTTTGTCTTAGACTCTTGTACTGCTTCCATCTTACTCCCCATCATCTCCTCTCTCTCTCTCTCTCTCTCTCCTTCCCTCCCTGTGTCTATTTCTGCCAGTTACATTGATTAATTAGCTCATTACATTTGTTTATATGCTTCTTGCCTCCTTTTTGTATTTACTTTCTATTTCCCATCTATATATTTCGCTGTTATCCCCGCTGTTTGCCTGCTTTTGTGTGTGTGTATGTGTGCGAGCGTGCGTGTGTACTTGAGTGTGCATTTGTTTGCGTGTGTTTGTGTATCTTTGTATGTTTGCTGCCCTTGTAGTCCCAGATGCTCGCCTTAGATTTCTCAAACGTTTGTATCCACTTCTGTCTGGCCATGAATCTTTCTTATAACCCGTCCTTTTCACACGTACACACACACAAACACACACACATCATGTGTATATATAAAAGCATTTTTCTACATCGCAACACTTGTTGCTCATTAATTTCCTATCTAAATACTGGATTGTTTCTTCTTGACTTGTTGTTGTGATAGAGGAAAGATGAATGTGTATGAGAATGTGGAGTGGAGGATATGGAAAGCGAAAGAAGGAAGTAATAATAATAACAACAACAACAACAACAACAACAACAATACTAATAATAATAATAATAATAAAAGAGAAACAAGAAAAGTATACGAGCAACAAGGTAAAAGATAGAAAAAAGGGGAAACGAAGAGGAAGAAAGAGGGGAGAAGGGAAAAAATATGAAATTAAAACGAAAAGGAAACAAATATATGAAATTTACAGAAAGAAGGAAATATGAAAAGAAAATGGAGGAAAACAAGGAAGTCAGTTCACATCAGGAAGAAATGAGGCTTATAAATTTCATTTTTTTTTTCCATATTGTGATCAGTCAGGCATAACGGACAGGTGACAATTACTTCAAGGCAGCCATCTTTATGATCCTCCTTATTTCCTCTGCAGCAAGATACTGGTCTGATGTAAGCAGCGTGTATAGATTTATATATGAGCAATGGTCTTCGTCTTTTTTTATACATTTGCTCATTTCTGAGATTTGGCTGTCGCTAATTTCAAAACCATTCACATAAGGCGCAGGCATAGCCGTGCGATTAAGAAGCTCGTGTTGCAACCACGTGATACTGAGTTCAGTTTCACTGTGCGGTATCTTGGGCAAGTGTGTTCTACTATATAGCACCGAGCAGACTAATGCTGTGTAAGAGAATTTGATTCATGGAAACTGTGTAGAAGCCCGTCACGCGCGTGCGTGTGTGTGTAAGTGCAAGCGCGTCTTTGTATCACTGTTTTCTTCACAGCCTTCACCGCTTGACAGCCACTATTGATTTGCTTACGTTCCCGTAACTTAGCGGCATGGTAAAAGGGAACGACAGCATATGTACCAGACTTTAAAATATATATAATGTGATTGATTTGTTTGATTAAAAATCTTCGTGGCAGGGCCCCAGCATAGCCGCACTCCAATGACTGGAACAAATATTACAGAAAAGATGTTATATTACTCGCTGTAAAACTTTTCCGCATCAGGAAAGTTAATTGTTACTTGTTCTGGAAGACCGAAGTCAAATTGTATCCCTTGAACTTCTGGAAGTGACATCTGCAAGTTGAAGGGGGAAAAAATCGTTGTTTAGTGATAGAAATTTCAAAGGATTAGGAATAGTTTTTAGTACAAAACCTTAAGAAAACTGCGGGCAGAAAATAGATAATAAATGGAATCTGAAAAGGAGAGTGTTAGTTGGGCCTGGCTGGAAGTAGAAACGTATCGAATTGCAAGAACAGAAGCCGTTGTAGTGATGATGTAAATGGCAAGTTGAAGAGACAACATATACGTGGCTGATGACAGTGATGTGGGTGGGTAGGTCTTGTCCTTTTTTTTTTACGCAATCTGGAATGTTAGTGTATGTAGCAACAGCGCTGTCCCAGGTGAGAAAACTATAGTAATGTCCCCAATTTGGAAACAGTTTTCTTACACTTGATCTATATGGAGTGTCACAGCTGATGAGAGGTGGAGTAAAATCAGACTCTGAATGGGCAAGCTAATGTCTGATGAGCAGCTTTTGATGGTATAACAAATGAAGATCAGCATGAAACATGAACAAACATGATGAGGCTTAGAACTTATATTGAACTGAACAACTTTCCCTGTTGTCCAATACTAGAGAGGGAGCGTACTAGATTTTTTCTTAATATGTGCTGTAATATATTGTATTTGTTTTGTTTAGAGAAATAAGTCGAGGTTTGAGGAACCGAAACCCTGAACATGAACTCGACATTTCAACAGCGAATGAAGACAACGGCCACAGTGTCTGCGCAATCCGACGCCTTTGCTCTCCCAGTAGGGCATTAGTCAAATCTCGCCGACCGTCGAATGTGGTCAGCATTCGTGAGGGACATGGTGAATTTGTTAGTCAGAACCGGCTGAACCCATTCCGGGTAAATGCTGCCGCAAATGCAAATAACTCTTTCGGGACTTGCGAACAGCTTGCTCGTGCAAGCGCTGTCGAGCGAAAGCTTGGCATACAGACACCATCAGGCACCAAAGATCACCAGGAGAGTATGCGCCCCGTTTCAGAACCTTTCTCCCGAAAGCTTTACAGCACACAGCTCCTTCCTCTTATTGGTGTGAGGGCTCCGCTTACAGGATTCACTGACTATATTCGATCTTAACCCTTTACCTCCCATAATTCTATTAACTGGAATTTTTTTTATGAAACTTTGATTTTTAGCATAAAACAGCCTTAGAAACACGCTGCAATGATCAAAATAACATTTCAAAATAACATTTTAAATAGAAATAAGCGAGATATTGGGTGCAAAATTAGCAAACCTCATTTGAATATCAGAGAAATATACCTAGTAGATATAGCAAAAAGGTTAGATATGTGTAAATATTGACAGAAAATTACGAAATTTGTAATTTTTAAGTGATTTCATATGAGATCACTGGTAGGTAATGAGTTAAGTCCTTCTATCGGTGTATCTAGAACAGGTCAGTTTTGTGGACCTTACACTTCTGCAGAGTATAGCTTGTATGAAATGGAGGAGGGTTTGAACTTAGTTTTACAAGTTTGCAAAGCATTAATCAAAGATTATGGTATCATCATTGTGTACAGCGATGTCTTGTTCCTACTCTGTGGTGGTACTCAATTATATCTTGATAGACTGGAAACTAGTAAATATTACGAATCGTAAAACCTAGATATACATCGTTCTCAGTTACTATGCTAAGATACTTTAACACGTTACTATAATTTACATACTGGAGAAAGAGGATATATCTTATAAAATATTAAGATTGAAATAGTGCAATAATTAATTATTCATATATCCTGCATTTCTATAATGCACTGAGATACGAACGATAGTGAAACATTATATATATA
>NC_068984.1:138198401-138200729 GCF_001194135.2 Octopus bimaculoides | reverse complement strand
TATATATACATATACATATTTATATGATGTGTATGTGTGTTTGCGTGTATGAATATATATATGTATGTGTGTATATATATATGCATTTGTGTATGAATATCTGTGGGGTGCATGTATATATGCATTTGTGCATGTATGTGTGCATATATGTGTATATAAAGGAACGCAATACCCTTTGTTCTACAGCTACTGTATTTCAGTTTTATTTCTATCGCCTGCTGGTAAACAACAGGAGGCGTTTAAAGAATTACGGCAAAATGTACGATAGCATGTTAAATTATCTCCTAATTCTTTATATATTTATTGCTTAAACGTCTGACATTATAACCTTACTGGTAGTTTAAGACACGAGCATCACCAAAATAAAGTATTTAGTATCATAAGTGTATCTACTCATGCTTTAAACAAGAAGCTCAAGAGATTTCCCCCAGTTCTGCTATTTGTAAGAAGCATTAATCCATTCAGTCTGCTGAACAAACCTCTAAGAATTATTAGATATAAAATGAAAATAACAAAATTGTATATAATTTAGCATTAATAGATTTCAACCAAATGTTTTTCCCCCGATGGGATTTTCTGCAGTGCTATATTATACTAAAGAATTTCGCAGTCAGCAGATTTTTTTTTTATATATAATGTATTAATATGAAATTAAATTAATGCTAAATTGTAGGCCAAGAGTTGATTAATAAATCTTTTAGGAATTTTTTTTTTTTTCCGAAATATATTCTGTACTAGATTGTCACGTATGATGAGAAAAATACGCTTCTGTTATTTAATTAGAGTATCGCTGGAACGATGATAAAAACTTTATCGATTTTTCACCTAAATAAGATATAACGTATAGGAAAATGTTAACTCTACTATATAAGAAGCTTGCTTCGCAATCACGTGGTTTCGAGTTCGATCCCACGACGTGGCATCTTGGACAATTGTTTTCTGTTACAGTCCCAGACGGATCAGAAACTGGATCAAAGTCTGTCGGACATATGTGTGTGTATATATATGTCCTTGAGTGTATGTGTGTGTGTGTATGTGTGTGCATGAGTTCGTGCGTGTGCGTGTGTTTGTGTCTGCACGTGTTTCTTTGTTCTGCGTTTATCATACACATTTGCCAACGCTTGGTTTATTTACATTCTCGTAATAAAGCGATTCGGCAAAAGGAAAAAAAAGAAAACACTGACATTTAAAATATTTGAACGAAATTCAATTAATCAAATATTATGGGGACATACATTGCAAGTTATTAGTTACTTTCACTTCGATTAGACTACCAGTGATGACAAACGGAAGATGAAAGATAATTTCTTTATGAATCTATTAACAATTCAAACGTCAAAGTTGAATACACACGTTCATTTTAAAATACCATCCGATCGCATCTGAAATTAAGTTTATCTTTTCGCCTGGTTTATACTAAGCACTCCCAGTGCTGAAATTGTAGTGATTCTCGATAATATCTTGTTGAAAAAAAAAGGGTTTATCCATGTTTCCTTTTGTCTATTCCGATAACAAATAATTTCTATGAATTGTGAGATAGGAACACTAACACATAACGACGAATGTTTCAGTTATACATGGCTGGTTGGCACTCCGTCGGTTGCGACGACGAGGGTTCAAGTTGATCCGATCAACGGAACAGCTCGTTCGTGAAATTAACGTGCAAGTGGCTGAGCACTCCACAGACACGTGTACCCTTAACGTAGTTCTCGGGGATATTCAGCGTGACACAGTGTGACAAGGCTGGCCCTTCAAAATACAGGTACAACAGAAACAGGAAGAAAAAAGTGAGAGAAAGTTGTGGTGAAAGAGTACAGCAAGGTTCGCCACCATCCCCTGCCGGAGCCTTGTGGAATTTTAGGTGTTTTCGCTCAATAAGCACTCACAACGTCCGGTCTGGGAATGGAAACCGCGAGTCCGCTGCCCTAACCACTGGGCCATTGCACCCCCACCTGTTATACATACATGTAAGCTCACGCACATATTCAAATATTCAATATTTAGTGTTTAAAAACCATAATTTGTTACTGAGCCTACTTGGTATTATAACCTGATATCCTCACTCATCATCCAGTGCAACAATTTGTCCTCTCTATATATATATTCATTATTGTATCTATTTTTCAAAGTTTCCTTTGATGAACACTTGACATCTAAATGAAATACAAAACCTGATTTTGTCCTTTCCTTTTTCTAAGAAACAATTACAGCTGGATTTCCCCCCATGTACGGAAAGTCTTAAAGCCTTTCTCCTTCTCCCTTTCTCCCTTTCTCTTACTCTCTCTCTCTCTCTCTCTCTCTCTCTCTCTCTCTCTCTCTCTCTCTCTC
>NC_068984.1:138191463-138198391 GCF_001194135.2 Octopus bimaculoides | reverse complement strand
TATATATATATATATACATATATATATATATACATATATATATATATACATACACACACACACAAAGTGCGGTGAATAAACTGGCATATAAATTACGCAAAAATGAAAATAACACTGATACCTCATTTTAACAGATATATTTATCAAAATTACATAAAAATATCTTGAAGTACTAAAGAGTATAATTTTTTTTATAAAATCGTCATTGGCTTCAACCACGGCCTCGAGACGACTTCAGAATCTCCTGCAACTCTTCTGGACGGTCTCCTTGTTTAAGTTGGTGAATGCTGCCATGATCCTTGCCTTCAGTTCATCTTTGGTGTTGCAAGGAGTTTTGTTGGTCTCTCGCTCAACTGCGTCCCACACATAATAATCGATGGGGTTGCAGTCTGCGGAGTAAGGTGACCAAATGTTTGGGGTGACGTGGTTGCAGAAATTGTCTGACAGCCATGACAATCTAAATAAGTAGATGATGAGCAAAGCACCGACACAGTATCGAAGTATCGATTACCTGTTGTTATCCGTAGATTTATTGCAGGAACTTCGTAGTGGCAGTTAGGGTAACACTATTAATAAAATAGATGGAATGAGTAAAAGATTTCCTGCCTATCAGTATTTCTTCCGGCTCTTTACGTTCTGAGTTGAAATTCCGCTAAAGTCAGCTTTGCCTTTCTTCCCCTCGGGGTCGATAAAATAAAGTACCAGTCAAGTACTAGAGTCGATGTTATCGACTTGTCCCCTCCCCTCAAATTTTTTGGCTTTATGAGTATTCTTCTTTCGTTCTTTCGTGCCCTTTTCAAGCCTAACCAGGCTCATGGGCCCGGTTTCCCGGTTTCTATGGTGTATGTGTTCCCCCCAGCTGGACGGGACGCCAGTACATCGCAGCGTTACTCAAGAAACAGGAAGAAAGAGTGAGAGAAGGTTGGGGCGAAAGAGTACAAAAGGGGTCCCCACCACCCCCTGTCGGAGCCTCGTGGAGCTTTAGGTGTTTTCGCTCAATAAACACACACAACGCCCGGTCTGGGAATCAAAACTGCGATCTTCCGACCGCGAGTCCACTGTCCTAAACACTGGGCCATTGCGCCTCCACTTTATGAGTATCAGGAGTCAAGAAACATTTCTTTAATAAAATATACAACTGAAATATCTTAAATGTATACACGTGTCCATAGGGTGTGTCTTTGTGTGTGTGTGTGTGTGTGTGTGTGTGTGTGTGTGTGTGTGTGTGTGTGGTGTGCGTTCTGTGTGTGTGTGGTGTGAGTTCTGTGTGTGTGTTGTGTATGTCTCCACGTGCACTCGCACATGTTTCTGATGCTGCGCGTGCTCGCGTGAAATCTTGTGTAAACAAAACTTATTAAGTAGAGCGTGTTTGCAATAAGATCGGTTCACCATTATTCCTTGTAGCTGTTTGTATTTAGGCATTGTCCTGGATAACAAATCGCTGGTCTAGAAATTACAAGTTTTGAATGACATGCTTTTGCTGGGCGTTTAACAAAGAGAGGCCTGCTGTATATTCGTTATCATTTGTTATCATCTGCACAGAAGTTTTTGACAAAACAGCAGCTTTAAAATCTTTAATAAGTAATGATTACACCATTTCTCCACCGAATGCCCTCCCTTGCATACATCCTCAGTTATTTTACACTGGTTCGTTATTTCATTCTCTTCTCCATATAATTGTCTTCATATATATTTTTATTCTTAAAGTTGGGTGCACAGAAATTATGTGTAATATTTGAAATGCTTTCTTAACTACAGATATCATATACATCACGTATGTTAATACAGACACACACGTCCATACGGATGTGTGAGTATTTCTAAGTGAATCTATGTACGGTACCAATGTCGTACAATTCTATAAGAAATAATGATTATTTGTTTCGTGGGGAGAGAATGAGTGATAAAATCGCCCCCAGTACTTTGTTAGTATTTTAGTTTATCGACTCCAGAAGCATGAAAAATAATGTTGAGCTCTGCGTACTTTGAACTCATAACGACAAGATCAGAAATAAATACCATTAGTTACCTTCCTACCGTTCTAACTATTCTACCAAGCCACTACCATTCAAAATAATAATCCTTCCTATTGGAGGTATAAGGCCCCAAAAATTTCTGGGGAGGGGACTAGTCAATTACATCGACCTCAGTGTGTAACTGGTACTTGATTTATCGACCCCAAAAGGACGAAAAGCAAAATGGACCTCGGCGGAATTCGAACTCATAACGTTGCGACGAGCAAAATACCGTTAAACATTTCGTCCAGCGTGTTAACGATTCTGCCAGCTTACCGCCTTTTTCATAATAATGATAGTAATATTCACGCCTCATCTTCTCCGATTTCATTATCGAACGTGTATAACACCTGGAACAATTTCCATATCTCATTTTATTTCCGGCTAACGACGGTTCTGTAAGTCCAATTTTGAACACAGTTTCCAGAAGCACAATTGATTCCTAGTATAATATAGAAGCTTTGAATTGTTTTTCAGGCAAATAAAATCAGTTGATCTGATTGCATTCATTTGTATCATTCTAAACCTCGTTTACAGAGCAATTTGGTGGATTTCTGCTTCAGGATGCATTCTTGATGTATATCTACAAATTTATGTATATATGTATGTATGCATGTGCTTGTTTGTGTATGTATGTGTGTGTGTGTTTATGCATATGCGTGTATGTATGTTAGTGTGTGTGAGCGTGTTTCTGAGTGTATGCAATACGGAATAAATGCCTCATTGTTTGTCCGGGTTTCATTCAGTTTAATATATATTTCGGTTTACTATTAATATTTATGACTCCCTTTCCTTTCACTTTTTTCTCGCCTGTATCGCATAACTTATATGGCAGCCTTGTTTTATCAGCAGAGTTAGTGACTTGCGAAAATGTAGTCAATCGTCACAAGAATTTCGTTTTAATGCTACTTGTCAACTCTCACGGCTCCGGCTTACAAATTGTACTGAGTAAAGTAAATGATAAGTGAATTTAAAACGCAGGGAAACAGTGAGAATGAAAAAAAGAGGGAGAAGAGGAGAGGGGGAGAGGGCAGAGATGCGGGGAGAGAGATAAGGAGACAGAGAGAGAGATGGAGACGGAGTCAAAGAAAAAGTTAAAGATGGAATGGCTCTCTCTCTCTTTCTCTCTACTATAGCTCCCCAGACCAACCAATGCTCTGTGAGTGTATTTGATAGACGGAAACTGTACGGAAGCACATCACACACACACACACACACACACACACACACACACACACACACACATATATATATATATGAAGGGGTGCATGTATATATGTATATATATTTATATATGTATATGGATGTATATATACATGTATCTTCTATATCTATATAAATCTATGTATCTATATATGTATATATATATATACACATGTATGTATGTGTGCGTTTGCTTAATTTAAATCTTGTGTATATGTATATCTTGACTCTATTTATTCAATTATTTATATATAATTAAGAGTACTGAGAAATAGCGCCAATGTGCTAGAATTAGACGTCAAATGACTCTAAATTCACGTCTATTTCTAGCATGTTGCTGCTGTTTCTCAGTACCCTTAACTATAATCATATCTAATCATATATCTATATTAATTCTTACCTATATGGTTTTTATTACATACTGGCCATTCATAGGATCGTCATTTTTATAATGCTTTTATCCTTATTTATGTATACCCGTATATATGTGTGCGTGTGTGTATGCATGTATGTATGTATGTATGTATGCATGTATGTATGTATGTATGTATGTGTGTATGTGCGAAGACTCGAGGTTTAGTGGTTAGGGTATTCGACTCACGATTGTAAGGACGTGAGTTCAATTCCTGGTGACGTGTTGTGCCCTTGAACAAGGCACTGTATTCCACGTTGCTCCAGTCCACTCACTTGGCAAAAATGAGTAGCACCTGCATTCCAAAGGGCCAGCCATGCCACACTCTGTGACTCTGGGTTGTGCTGAATCTCTCAGAGAACTATGTTAAGGGAACGCATGTTTGTGGAAGTGCTCAACCACTTACACGTTAATTTCACAAACAGGCTGTTCCTTTGATCGGATGAACTGGGATCCTCGTCGTCGTAACCGACGGAGTCCCGGTATATATATGTGTGTGTGTGTGTGTGTGTGTGTGTGTGTGTGTGTGTGTGTGTGTGTGTGTGTGTGTGTGTGTGTGTGTGTGTGTGTGTGTGTGTGTGTGTGTGTGTGTGTGTGTAAGTGTGTGTAAACAAGGAATGCAATTATTACTTTGCTTGCAGTCTTTTATTTTTTATAAGTATATTCATGGTTTGTGTTCTTTAAAGATCTTGCTGAAAGAATCATGTCAGTATATCGTATCAATGTTTTGTTCACAAGCATCAGCACACCTATTGATGCATTAAAAAACGAAAAACTTCCTTCGTTTCGTTTTAGTTTATAATTTTTTCTTGAAAGCGAAATTGAAATCGAAATCAACAGGACATGATTTATCGTACTCGTACACGATCCAACTCTTTAGAACAAGCTATTCAATAGTATTATTTTGATTAAACCAAAGATTTTATCTTTTTGAAAGAAGAGAAAAATGAAAGTATAACGATTATTTTTTACTCAAGGGTATTAGTGAAGAAGGCGGAATAAACTATTTCAGCCAAAGATTCAAACTACATAGGAGTCTTGTAGTTTTCCACAAACTTCTGATAATTCAGTTGCCACTTTATAACGATAACTGGTTCTGCATGAATATTTTCTCAAACCATAGAACACGTAAAGCCGATTACCCAGTTTCCATGACGTATAGGTGACCGAGCTGACAACAATCTCCTGAACGGGACGCCAATCCGTCGCAGGATTCGAGGCTAGCAATTCTGAGGGGTGGGGCTAAGACAGTTACATTGAAACCAGTACTTGACTAATAATTTATTTTATCGACCCCATGAAGAGACGAAAGACACAGTTGACCTGGGTCGGGTTTCAACTCAGAACGTATAAAGACGAAAGAAATAACGTTAGGCATTTTGTGATAACTATTCTGCCCGCTCGCAGCATTGACTGAGCTTACTAGAAG
Source organism: Octopus bimaculoides (assembly GCF_001194135.2). NCBI lineage: Eukaryota > Metazoa > Mollusca > Cephalopoda > Octopoda > Octopodidae > Octopus > Octopus bimaculoides. Next base: position 138,193,332 of record NC_068984.1, on the reverse strand, counting down.
AAGAAATCGAGATTGCTCGATGTTCGTGTAGCTTTTTTAGACATTAGTGCCCAAATCATAGTTCAAACTATGATCTCTATGGTCGATATTTGATCGTAGTTAGATCATACATCACCGTATGTCATTACAAATGATACACTGATGATTTCTTAGATTGATACAAAGCAAAATTATGGGTTTTATAGCTGAGAGAGATTGGATACATCTTGTGAAAACTCCAACTGAATGGCTTTCAAAAAAGTATGAAATATATAATTTAAAGAGATTTATTGTGTAAAGCCGGAACAATGCGAGAAGGTAAAAAGTAAACTACAAAAGGGAAAGAAGACAAAACAAAACAAAGTTGCAGTTTTACCTCGTACAATAATCCCTCGCCATATCGCGGTTCACTTATCGCGGTTTGCCTATCCCGGTTCACCTATCGTGGTTCACCTATTGCGGTTTATCATTTAAGCTTACGTCAATTCCTCCGTGATGCTGTTTTGCATTTATAATAAAATAAATATATACAAATTATATAAAAAAAAATATATACAGTACTGTTTCTACTTCGCGGATTTTCAGTTATCGCGGGTGGTTTTACAAGGTAACACCTGCGATGGTCGGGGGATTACTGTATATCTATATTCCGGGGTCAATATTTTCTAAAGTCATTGAACACATAAGGCCGATTACCCGGTTTCCAGGGCGTCTAGCTGACCGAGAATACAACAATCTCCTGAACGAGACGCCGATACGTTGCACGATTCAAGACCAGAAATTTTGAGTGGAGGGGATAAGATAGTTGCATTGACACCAGTACTTGACTGATACTTTATTTTATCGATCCCCGAAGGAATGAAGGACAAGGTTGATCACGGTGGGATTTCAGTTCAGAACGTAAATAGACGAAAGAAATACCGGTAGGCATCGGGACATTTGGAAAACCGAAGGATGGTCCATACACAACAAATTTCTTTAACCCATTACCAACCAGTGATCTCATATGAGATCACTTAAAAATTACAAATTTCGTAATTATCTGTCAATATTTACACATATCTAACCTTTTTGCTATATCTACTAGGTATATTTCTCTGATATTCAAATGAGGTCTGCTAATTTTTCACCCAATATCTCGTTATTTCTATTTAAAATGTTATTTTGAAATGTTATTTTGAAACGTTATTTTGATCATTCAAGTGTGTTTCTAAGGCTGTTTTATGCTAGAAATCAAAGTTTCATAAAAAAAATTCCAGTTAATAGAATTATGGGAGGTAATGGGTTAAGGTAATGCCACACAATGCTTCACTACTCCATTTTAATGAAATATTTAGTTCGCAAAGAATGTCTCATGCTGTACAACTCTCTAGCGCGTATTCACTGTTTTTACGATGTAAATTTTTACAAAGAATGCTTTTAAGTTTTCACGATTACGGTTAAGCACTTAAATATAATGGGCAGATAAATATATGCTTTGAAATTTCATATAAATACTTTTTGCGTGGGTCGAAGTTCCATATAATGCATTTCATTGTCTTTATTTATATTTCATTCAATAAGATAGGTTTTAGCTTTACCGCTAAATCGTCTATTTGTTTTCAAAAGTAAAACTGTTTAAATTTTAATCACTTATATATTGCTAAAAAAAAAAAATTAAAGGTTTAGAATCGTGCAGATGGTACATGTAGCACCTGGGAGCATCTGGCTGGCAGATGGTGAATGTAGCCTCGACCATATGGAACATATACAGAGTGGGCAAATGGTCTTCCGGTCTTTCGGCTGGTATAATCATACTCATCTTTCCTTCAATACTCATGCCTATCTATAAATCTACACTCCCTATCAGTATATAACATATATATATATATATATATATATATATATATA
>NC_068984.1:138189416-138191202 GCF_001194135.2 Octopus bimaculoides | reverse complement strand
TATATATATGTGCATGCGTGTGTGTGTATATATATATATGTGAAGGCGCGTGGTTTAGTGGTTAGGGAATTCGGTTCGTGATCGGATGGTCGCGAGTTCGATTCACGGCAGCGCGTTTTGTCCATGAGCAAAAAACTTTATTGCACGTTGCTCCAGTCCACTCAACAGTACCAGTGCGGGCGCAAATAAAAGAATAAGTATGTCAAATTTTCCGTTTGTTGTCTTCTTATGTAATCCTGAAAATATTACATATAGATTGATATGGATCATACATATAATTTCCAATAAATGTGTTGAAAACCCCTCTTTCTTTTGTCCATTCGCTCATGTCTGTGTATATATATAAATATATATATATCCAAGTAAAATCACCTATTTTTTGTACATTGAAAAGATGGTGTCTGCATTATGCTGAACAATCCTTCATGTCTGAGAAATAAACAGCCATTTTGTTTATTTAGTCAACAAACTCAGTAGTTACCGACAACTGGGGCTACTAATTTGCATATGATATGTGTTCAACACTTTATATAATACCAGCGGCCTGTCAACGGAGATCTCACTTCACAAAGTATTAAGATACGTTCGCAAAAGCGGAAGAGAGAATAAGTACCAGACTTTAAAAAAATAATATACTGTGGCCATGCTGGAGCCCCACCAAGGTGATACCCCAGCATGACCGCAGTCCAATGATTGACAAGTGATTAATGATTAATTCTCTAGATCAGTGGTTACCAAACTGGGGTCCGCGGAACCCTGGTGGTCCGCAGAGGTAGTACTGGAGGTCCGTAAACTAAACTAAAATTTATATATATATATATATATATATATATATGCTTATCCATGTGTGTGCATGTATATTAAAATGGGTCAGTGGGAAAACGCATTTAAATAAAAGGGTTGGAAACCACTGTGAAAAGTTCGGGAGCCATTGCTCTAGATGGTGAAGACGAAAAGAAGGCGGAATCGCTACGGCGCCGGACAAAGTCCTTAGCAATGTTTTTTCGATGTTATGCTCTGAGTTCAAATACTGCCAGAGTCCAATTTGCCTTTCATTCTTATGGGGTCGATAAAATAATAAGTAACTTACCCAAAAATTGCTGCTCTTGTGCCAAAATTTGAAATCAATAATTTAGAGATTGTGAACCTCTTTAAATATGACAATGGACAGGAATGTTTTGTGACTATCAACAAGTAGAATGATGTTAAAAATGGGTGTAGCATTTCTTACGATAAACTGTTAAATTGTTGTATAGAACAATACTTAGAAAGAACAACAAACAGCCGCTTAAAATTGATCATTTTAACTCCAGATTCAGCGAAAGTTTCCTGGTAATTATTTATTAAAGAAATAATTTATATTAGAGAGCTATACTAAAATTTATGTAGGCTGAATAAAAATAGATTTTCTTCTATTTCTGGAGGGTCATTATGTCCATAATCAACACACGCACTGGTTTTGTTTCACTTATTTTATTATTCTTCGTCAATTAGTTAGTCATTTAACTAATTAACTAATCAAGTTTTTGATAAATCGTTCGGTTAATCAATCTGCTACGTTTGTCACAGACCTATAGTCCTCTCGACACCATTCACGACTTCATCAAGGACAAACCCTACTCTACTCCGGATCTGCTTCAGGTCTAACTGCCGATCTCCTAGTTTACAGGAGATACGATAAAATCTTTTTCAACACACCACGAGATCACATAAAAAATAACCTTGCAAATCAAACACAAAAGGAAATAAACTAATAACAATATATATATATATATATATATATATA
>NC_068984.1:138183552-138187901 GCF_001194135.2 Octopus bimaculoides | reverse complement strand
TATATATATATATATATATATATATATATGTATATATATGTATATATATGTATGAATATATATGTGTGTATATGCGTGTGTGTGTGCGTGTATTTCATAACCATATTACCCATGGAAAATATTGATGTATACTACATATTTTATTTTGTATATATAAACAGAACACTCATTCATTGTTAGAGTGACAGAATCAGAAGTTATCGTAAACCTGACCTTCGAACTCAACAACATTGTAGATCCACAACATCTGTCGAGCTAGGACCTACCACTGTGAGAAATATATTCCCGCACGCACACACACACACACATAGACACTCACTCACACACACACATATATATATTAATATATTTACATTGACATATAGTCATTCATACATAATTATCTTTAATCAAAATACATTATGTTTCATTTTACCTTATCTTGATTACATTATATTTCGTTTTTTTTTTTTTACAGAAAATCTACGAGTGACTCCAAGTTCCAGGGCTTTCCACGTCTCCTTGTCCACCCATCATCCGCATCACCACCAGCATCATCATCAACAGAGTACAGATACCCATTCCTGCCATTCATTATGTGCATGTCATACATCTGCTATGGCCGCAGCTGTGGCGGTTGGACCGCAGTATTCCACGGCTGTTTATTCCAGTTTGCACTACCCGGCCCATGCACTCTCAGCAGTGCATGCTATCCAACCGCCTCAGTATCCTATTACATCTTCCACTGACGGTTTACCAGGTAAGTCCAACATCTAACTTTAACCCATTAGCATTTAATCTAGCCATATCCAGACAAATATTCTATTTGTTTTATGTAAAAACTGACCAGCTCTAACGTCTCATACCTACCCTTTTATGTCATTCTCAAAATATACAAACACGCCATTGAAATTTCAAAGTTACAAGAGAACGTGTGATTAATTTTAAACAAAGTGAATAAATAAGGAATGCATCCGAGAAAGAGATCTGAATGCTAAAGGGTCAAATGTATTATAGTTTTTATTCCAGTGATTCCTGGCAGTGTTGAAACAATGCTTTGTACGTGGTTCCAACACATTTATATATTATAATTTAAGGCATTGAGCTGGCAGAGTCGTTTGCGCGCCGGGTTAAAGGCTTAGCGTTATTTCGACCGTCTTTACGTTCTTATTTCAAATTCCACGGAGGTCGACTTTGCCTTTCATCCTTTCGGGGTCAATTAAAATAAATAAATCTATTGGTCACTTTTGCCGAAGCGCTAGATAACGGGGACATAAACACACCAACATCGATTGTCATGCAATAAAACATTCGGACCGATAGACGATACAAAGGCAGACAGGAGAAACAACAATTAGAAGTATAGGGGACAAAAAGGACGGGTCATTCGTGGCATTCTTTCTGCAGTGAAGATACCAGATATCCTTACCGTTTCGGGAACCTTGCGTACACTAGTGGTTGTAGTGTTGTACTCACGATTGCAAGATCATGATTTCGAATCTCAGAACGGGCGATGCGTTATGTTCCTGGGCAAAAACACTTCGTTTCATGCTGCTCCAGTCCACTCAGCTGTAAATGAGTAACTCTGCGACGGGCAGGAGTCCTGCCCCAGGGGAATTTTTTGATCTCGATCATCTATACGCCATGGAAACCGGGTTACTGTCCTATGTATCCAACGGCTTCGAAAAATACTTTACTTTTCTCAGGAAGCTAGTTTGTAAAATGTCTGAAGCTATGGGGTACCCACATCATTTTTAGATATTTTACAAACTAGCTTGCTGAGAAAAGTATACCAAGATACGACCTGAGACTACGCAAGTACAAAATCCAAAGACAAATACAACAACGTCCCTGGGTAAAATGAGTTAAGTAGCCTTATTAGATTCCCAATTACAAAACTACTGATCTCATAACAGAAAGCATGGACGATACGTTGAACATAGCCATGCGCTACAAATCTGAGACATTATTCACGCGGAAGAAGCAATTATTTCTCTTGCCTTGTGGCAAGCAACATAATGTAGTTGTAAGTTGTCAACGAAACGATTACTCGATCCAGTTTCGGTTACATTTGGTACAGTTTTCGTTAGCAATGTCTTTCAATTTCTTGCTTCTTGTCTCCTATTATCTCGGTGCTCATCTCTTGAAGTAATTCTTATTTCTTATATTCTCAGTTACATTTTACGTCTTAGATTATACAAAATTATTTCCACTCGTTTGGAAGTTTAAAACGCACTGATCTAAATCTTACATGACTTATGTAAAGAGATATTTTAACTTCTTACTATTATTGAAATGGACCTGATAATATCATTATTTCTCTTTTGTCACACTTTCGTCAAATTAATTGAATTACTTGTTACAACGTATTTGTCTAATGAAATAATTATTACTGACAACGAAACAGAAAGAACTATTCAAAAGAAATTTCCACCATCGGCATAGACATGGCTGTGTGGTCAAGAAGCTCGCTCGAAGCCGCGTGGTTTTGAGTTCAGTTCCTGGCAGCTGTTTTGGGACTGACATCAACTTTTTCAGCTATGTCAGAAGTCTTGCAACGAGGATTATCCTCCACGCTTCTTTTAGCAAAGAGAAGGGTCCTATCAGAAGATCTGGATTGATCTGGGCGAGGTAATGGGGACTCCTTCCCCTCTCTGGTGAATTGCACAATCACTCTATTAACTGCAGAAAGCAAGATCCCAAGGTTTTCTGCGAATTTACGCTGACTGTGACCACCTTCAGTAAGATCCACAATACGGCCTCTTTGAAATTCAGAAAGTTCCAAGGCTTCTTTTGTACACGGCATGGTTAAACAGTCACAAATAGAATCTGAAACAAAAATGTCAATTAATAAAAAAAATATAAAGCTTTACAAGTTAGAATAAACATAAAACAATGTTTTATGGGGTGTCTATTTGGTTTTCTTCATCCTCTCTCTGTTTATTTTCTCTTGTTCCTTTCTGTTGAAGAGCGTAGGATCGAAACGTAAAATACTTTTTTCATTTTCCCGAGCGTCAAACTAATACATTTACTCGTTATTCATACACCTGTCTTCGTCTTCTGTTTTTCCCTAACTTTCTACTAAATATATACATGTGTATGTATGTATGTATGTATGTATGTATATACGACGGGCTTCTTTCAGATCCGTCTACCAAATTCCCACACAAGGCTTTGTTCAGACCGAGGCTATAGCATAAGACACTTTCCTAAGGTGGCTCAAGGTAGGACTGAACCCGAGCCATGTGGTTAGGAAGCAAACACACCGCCACATCTGTACTTATATTAGCCGAATGGTTAAGAGAATCCCTTTGCAATCATGAGAATCCAGCTTTGTCCCCACTTTTCTTTATTAGCTGGGCCTGTCAAAATCCATAGCCCTTGGTGGCCTCTTGACACTGGTGATATTAATGTCGTTAATATTCCGTTTAAACCGTTGCAGGAAAACTCCGACCGGAAAGACATGAGTAGAGAGAAGATTCCAGAAATCAGATGTCATGGGGAAGAAGGATTGGGAGATGTTAGTGCAGAGAAAGAGGAGAGAGGGTTGAACGCAGCATGGGCAATGACTAGTAATGAGATGGATGGGTTAGGGTCACCTGAGTGGTAAATGTACAAGACCAGCCAACTCCAAGAAGCAGAGGCTCTTATAACAGAGATAGAAAAGACAGAAAGGGGACAGTGCGGTTGTGGGCTGTAGGTTAGAGTTTTTCTGTAGTGGAATGCTAATCAACTGAGTGACCATCTTTGGATGCGACCCAAGATGTTAGTGTACACAATCGCAGTTCTATACCTGATATGAGTGCTGTGTTTAATTATGATAGTGATAGAAAAGACAGGAGACGGCACGCATGTGGAGTAGAGCGTAGAATTTTTTAATGATGGTATGTTAATAACCGTCTGGGCCTATTCTGTAAGCTATCGAAGATCTTAGTGTTCCCAGTAGCAACCCCAACCTACTCGAGCCAATATAGAGTGTCAACAGCTGTTGAGGACTGGAATATCTTCTGGCCTTAAACAGAAAGTTTAGTCTTTGGACGCATCACACCACCACTGCCTCCGTTGGACCACTTTCCCACCTAGCCCCTAAACCTTTTATGTTCCAACCATCTTTTCTTATTTTTGTTTTTTGGTTTTATTTTTCCAATATCTTTCCTCATAACATTTATTGTTTTCTGATTAAAGACTAGCGCCCAAAACATCAACACCCTTTCCCTTCTTTTTAAGTGTTAAACTAACACATTTGTTAAAACTTGTTCCAGTGTTCTTTTTGTCTTGCCTAATTCACACACACACATAAATACATATATGCACACATAAATACATACGTACGTACGTATGAATATATACATATATACATATATATATAT
>NC_068984.1:138179580-138181433 GCF_001194135.2 Octopus bimaculoides | reverse complement strand
TATGTATGTATGTATGTATGTGTGTAGATTTGTATGTTTTGCTTTATGTATGTATTCTCGTGCATATAGTTACATATCTAGACATGCTCATATATATTCAAATGATAAAATTTTTCGTGAAGGACCTTCCGTGATACTTACTGCTCCTCCTCTGAATATCTCTGTATACTGCTGCCTGGTTGAGGTTAAATTTTTTGTTTATTGTTCTTCTCTCGGTTATTCTCTTCTGATGTCGGAGTTTTTCACTGAGAACTTTTAGTTCCTGCTTGAGGATAATCAGTTTGCAAGTGAGGTGTCCTCTTTTTGCTGCCTCTAAACATCATTTTTATCTCCTTCTATACTTTCTGTTGGTGGGACGTATAATGATTTGCTTGTTTGATGCAATAGGCATCATTATATGACTGGTGGTCTTCCATAAATCAGTTATCTTTTTCTCTGTCTTCAAAACCCATCATAATAATTTGTTCTTTCGGTTTTGTTTACTTTTTGAATGTCATTCATGTACTGCTTTACAGTAGTAGCTAGAGCATATAGACAGGTGTTAATCTGCTAGAATATGGGTCCACAACAGTAAATACTCATCACCAATTTCGTTAACAGTTTTCAATGTCGTATCTGGTGGTCTTTTACTTACTTTGGAAGAGAATACTCTTTCCTTGAGAGAGTCCTTCAAAATCAAAGTTATTTTTTTCTCAGAAAAGTTCAGTAAGGGCACATTTCACCGGTATATCATCCTGGCTACCACTACTACTACAATAACCGTAGTGCTTTTGCCTGCTATTTACCATAGTCATAGTAGGGGCACGGTGGTCAGTTACTTGAGCCAGTAATATAGTTTGGCTGACAGGCGCTATAGAATCTGTTGGAATGTCGCTAGCTGCGATACCACGTGGTGGTCTTATATCATTCACTTTTTAGTTTTTGTTTATAGAGTTGGGAAGAAGGTTAATTTCCGATTTTTTAATGATGTTACAGTTATTAACCTTCTTTCTATGTTCTACAAATGTTGCTTGTTGGCGTAGTTGCTTCGCAGTAAAAGGATTTAATTCTGGATGCAGGTCGTCCCAATATGATTTCAATCGATACATTATAGCCGAAAACGGTGCTTGGTTTCGCTTTTTTGTAGCACTTAAATAGATCAATATTCAGTTCATAACTCCAAGAGAAATGAGTTTTGCAATTACGGTTTCTTCTATAACTACAACTAGAAAGAATTTATTTACCTGTTGAGCTGTTGTTTTCGTTCTGTTCCTCGGTTGTGTTGTTGTTGATGCTGTGTCCAGCCATGTTGTTTGTAGTAACTCACTGCATACTAAATTCAAGTTTCAATCAAAAATCTCTATGATCGTGAATAAAAGCCTTCCCCAGTTAATTCATTCGAAGATTAACCAGTTATTTAACAAGGCTGATAGATGTGGCTCTGAAGTTGGAGATAGTATTCATCGTATTTTCGATAAATAGTCTCTCACTATGTATGTACGTATGTATGTATGTATGTATGTATGTATGTATGTATGTATGTATACACACAGGCACATATTTGCAAAAAACAGTGTGTATATGTGTGTGTGCGTGCGCGTGTATGAGTGGTTTGTATGCTGTAGATCAACACTATAATAATAAGGCAAACTAAAACAACCGAAATAAACCCTTGCTTACCTCCGCCATCACTATCCCAACCCCTGAAATTGTTCGCATCCCCTTTCCAATATTGCTATATCATTTGAGCTCTTCGTTTAATCCCCTCCACCAACCCTCCACTTATCTTTCCCTATCCTCTCTCTCTCTCTCTCTCTCTCTCTCTCTCTCTCTCTCTCTCTCACACACACACACACACACATACATACATACAT
>NC_068984.1:138178310-138179570 GCF_001194135.2 Octopus bimaculoides | reverse complement strand
CTCACACACACACACACACACATACATACATACATACATCATTCCTAATGCTATCTTTTCTTCTCCGACTTGTTTGTTCCACAAACTACGGTCTTTGTATCACACCTCGTAAATAGACTATCTGATTGGAATCTGTTAAGACTTGTGAGCCAGTCTCTGACAAACAAGCGCCGTAGACCAATCATTTTGACTTGGAATAAAAGATAAACGAATGACTGTGTCAGATGGCAAGAGATAAGGATGTAAATAAGGCTTTGAACAATAAATTATTTTGTTGATTGACGTAAAGAGCTGTTTTTTCATGCAGGCATTGATTCTATTGTTTTGTTATTTAACTGGGAAGCTCGGCAAGAAAATCAACTAAGACAAAGCAGATTCGAATAAACACGCAGGAATATAATATAATATATTGGGTTGGTGCATAACTATTGCGGCATTTTTTCAACAATTTTATTCAACAAACACAATAACAACATGTACTAAAAACATCGTTAATGATTATTCCGGTGCATATTCACAATCTGCTTCGATTACTGCTTGGCAGACGGTCAGACCGTCATTTAAAGATGTTTTTGTTAAATATTGTTATTGTTTTTGTTGAATAAAATTTGTTGGAAAAATAAAAAAACCGCAATAATTATACACCAACTCAATAATAATAATATAATGTAATATAAATACTATATAATACAATATTACATATATGCATGCACACACACACACACACACACACACACACACACACACACACACACACACATACACACATATATATATTTCATTTTTGGATTTGGTTTGCAAGATTCTTTATGTGAGTTCGTGTGCTGAAGCATATTCTGTTGTGTCTGGGGAGAGTCATCCTCTTTTATTATTCAACACACTCACCGGTAAAGTTTCCACTCATTTACTTATTTAATTTTTCTAAAACTTTCGTTGCGTCTTGAAACCTTTTCAATAGTCGTTGACTCTGTCCGTTATCCGAGCTCCGTTCTTTTTGTTTGTTTGTGCGAATGTGTGTGGGTTAGTGTGTGTGCGCATATACATGTGTGTGTGTATGCATGCATGTAAGTGTGTGTATGCGCACACACACACACACATACATACATGTATACACATACATGCATACATCCATTCATACATACATACATACATGCATACGTATATACATACATGTATATGCGTACACACACTAACCCACACACATTCGCACAAACAAACAAAAAGAACGGAGCTTGAATAACGGACAGAGTCAACGACTAT
>NC_068984.1:138175031-138177950 GCF_001194135.2 Octopus bimaculoides | reverse complement strand
ATATATATATATATCTGTATGTATGTATGTATAGGGTGTGCGCTTGACAACCGGTGTTTTGGCTTGTTTATGTTCCCCTAACCAAGCAGTTCGACAAAGCGGTGCCCCAGCATGCAGTGCTCCAGCATGGCCACAATCAAATAACTGAAACAAGTAAAAGACAAAAAATAAAAAAGATAATCGGACGCGGGCGCACACACACATACACACACACACACACACACACACTCACATACACACACATGCACAAGCGCTCACACATATTCCTTCCATAGTATTCCTTCTAGAACACACATATTCCTTCCAGAACGAATCGTGATTGCACCGTTCGTGACGCGTCTTGGGAAATAATACTGCTATGGTTCTCAGTTTTCTATTACATGGTGTTTTGAAGACGGGAATCGATGACGATTATGGAGATCTAAGAGTTTGGATAACGAAAATATTTACAGTCTCTGGAAAATGAAGCTTATAAAACAGATAAAGAGAGTGGATGATATTAACTCTGATATTCAATCTATTTGAAATAACTCCAATAGATAAATAACACTCCGATTTCATAAGTTTGAAATTAGATTTTTATGGACATCAAAGCACAGATGCCAATTTCTACGTTCTCACCCCTATCAAGTTGTTCTTCAGAAATAAACATTATTGTATTTATCTTCATGGTGCAAATAAAACGCTGTACTTTGCATAGGCCTGTATATTTGTTAGCGTTATGTTTCATGCCTCCTGGATTAAGATACTACAGAAATTCATGGTCGAATTTGAATAAATAGGATGATGTGTATTTACTCCCATTTCTCCTAATTATAGTTTTAATTATAGAAAATATGTATGCATATAAACAGGCAAGTATGAATGTATGTATATATATGCATATGTATGTGTGTCACATATGTATGTATATATATGTATATATACAAATGTATATATATATGTGTGTGTGTGTATATATATATATGTATATATATATATATATATATATATATATATATATATATATATATATATATATATATATATATATATATATATATATATATATGTATATATGTATATATATGCATATATATATATATATATATAGATAGATAGATAGATAGAACTTACTTGGAAATGGATGCCTAGCGTTCGATCATATAATAATATAAATAATATACATACATACATATATATATATATATTTATATATATATACATACATACGGTGGTGCATCAGCATGGCCGCAGCTCTGAGCTGAAACTTTGAAATGAAATGAAAAATATATATTGTTATTATTTATATGCGTTTTGCTCCATTTATTGTTATTATTCATATCTTCTCAAAATGTATCACTTTAACTTGGTATCTCTACCTATAAAATGGCTGTGATATCTTGGTTTATTAGTGTAATTTTGCTACCTCTGGTAACTATTAACATATTTACATTGTCAAAGGTTTTTTTTAAAACTGAGATAATATTAATATATACATAAACTAATTTATATATATATATATACATACATATATGTGTGTGTGCGTGCCTGCATATATATATATATATATATATATATATGTGTGTGTGTCTGTGTGTGTGTGTGTATGTCTGTGTGTGTGTGTGTGTGTGTGTGTGTGTGTGTAAGACAGAATAATGAGAATGAAAAACAATAAATCCATGATACTAGAATAACTTAGTTAAGTGACAAACTAAATAGTATTGCAATAGATTCTACTCCAGGCTGGAGTTAAATTATAATTAGTTCATATAATTAGACGTACTGAATCTTTGTAGAACATTCCGCGTTAGATCTGGATGTGCTGTTTATTCTGTCTTAGGAGCAAATTTATGGTCCATTATAGGTTGTTGATAAAATGCTTCAAATATGAAGAAAATGACATATCTAGGAAATGGAACAGGTGTTAGGAGTAAACTTAGAAGATAAAGAGCAGATGTAAGGATGCTATATATCAACTGGCGAGAGGGTCGCAGTTGTACATAAAGATATACGGAAATAGAGGGTTTGGAGGGCGTGATTAATAGATATTCTGTAGGAAACGACAAATAGATAGTCAGACCACCGGACAGGATACAGAAATAAGAGAAAAAGCAATAATATGTCAATGGTAATTGTGTTATTCTATAATTGCGTCTATTTATAGAGATTGATGATTGTCCGGGTAGTGAAGATGTATAAGATCTCTTTAAAGCAGTAGTTCTTAACTGGGGCCCATGTAAGATTTTATTTCTAAAACTTATCTGCAATAAATTAGTTATATTTTTTTTTTAGAATACACAAAATATTTTAACAATTTTTTTACACAATTCTTAATATTTAATTACAAAAATATAATACATCTTTTAAACGTGAAATGGCTATGCGGGTACATCCAAATAAAATAAAAAATAAAAGGAGTACATAGGAAATAAATGATTGAGAGGCACAACTCTAAAGAATATGCCTGAGCATATAGCGTAGTGGTTAAGAGCGCGGGCTACTAACCCCAAGATTCCGAATTCGATTCCAGGCAGTAACTTGGATAATAATAATAATAATAATAATAATAATAATAATAATAATAATAATAACATGGAAAATTACCTTACAAATGAGAACCCAGGTCCGAAATTTCCCCAAGACACCTGATGAAGGCTGGAGGGTATATCAGCCGAAACGTTGTGTTAACAACAAACAAGATGAGGACAAATATCCGTCAAATGTAAATAATGTAAATAATGTACAAATAAGCAAGTCGCTTGTACACGACACAGGAGGACAACTCCTGACTGACATTAAGTTTTATTGAATAACATGGTTCCGGGTTCTGTCCCACTGCGTGGCACCTTTGGCAAGTGTCTTCTCCTATAGCCGCTGGCTGATCAAAGCCTTGTGAGTGGATTTGGTAGACGGAAACTGAAAGAAGACCGTCGTAAA
>NC_068984.1:138172124-138174877 GCF_001194135.2 Octopus bimaculoides | reverse complement strand
ATATATATGCGTGTGTGTGTGTGTGTGTGTCCACCATTGCTTGACAACCGATGTTGATGTGTTTACGTTCCCGTAAACTAGCGGTTCGGCAAAAATGACCGATAGAATAAGTCCTGGGGTCGATTTGTTCGACTAAAGGCTGTGCTCCAGCATGGCCGCAGTCAAATGACTGACACAAATAGAAGAACAAAAGAATAAAGTCATTGGAAACGGTCGAAGAAACATGTAAAGAATTAAGAAAGGAAAAAAGATGGTCATGGAAATTTTTTGCGAAAAATTGCATAAACCTGCCCTGATCAAGAGGCCTATCTGTCGGGGAGGACATGGTCTGACATTGAATAAACAAAAATGTATATAAGACATTCTATTGTAAAAACTGCCCGACGACGACTGGCTATTCATCTGTGGAAGAAAAAGAAAGACATTATATATAGTGTTGTTGTTACAGTACGTTGGTAAAGTTTTAATAAATCTTAATACGGTGATTTGAAAACAAATATAAAAACACTTTACCTTTCACTTGTTAGTTTAACATCTGTTGTTGGACATATTGTAAAAGTTTTGACTGAGCAGACGATAGTTAATTCATTAGAGCGGATGTGTTAAGTGACAGGTAAAGATAAAAGAACAAAGTATTAAAATCCGCTCTTCCCTTCCGTAAACACATTCTCTCTCTCTCCCCCGCTCTGTTCCTGTCTCTCGTTCTCTCTCTGTATCTCTCACATTCCTTGCCTCTCTGTCTCTTCCTGTCTCCTCTCCTTCGCTCATATCAGCATCCCCACCACTCATTATGCCACGACATTTCCCTCAACGGGCTATTCATGTATGGAAGAAAATGAAAAACATTATCTATAGTGTTATTGTTTCAGTTCCCTGTCGCTTTGTCTCTTCCCCTTCCTTGATATCAGCCAACCCTCATTATGCCACCTCATTTCCCTCGACGGGCTCTCAACCAGACACTTTTTGCACTCTTCTCATTTTATCATATAATAGCCCAACCCCTGTAGGGAACCCATTATTGATTATTATAGAAATCCAGTTAGCCTATAATTGAATTGGATGTTAGTTCAACATGTATGCAAATTTTGGTGAAGACTGGTTCGCTAATATAGGCAATCAAGATGGTAACAGACAGACAGAAATTGCCATTTGTACGAGGGTGAGTCAAAAAGTAATACCATTTTGTTTAGGACAGGTATAATTACCAACACAGGAACATGTATCATACATCAAAATGAAGCTGGTCCTCTGTGGATCACATCCCTACTTTTCTCAACATAGTCACAGTTTCTCTCAAGAGCAATGTTCCACCTTCGAATGAGAGCATGTATACCTGCCCCGCAAAATTCTGTTGACTGGTTTTTGAGCCACTTCTTCACTACAATTTTCACTTCCTCGTCACTGGACTACCATCGTCACTGGACTATCATCTCTTCGGCCCCATGAAAGAGTGTTTGAGAGGCAAACATTATTCCAGTGACGAGGAAGTGAAAACTGTAGAGAAGAAGTGGCTCAAAGAACAGTCAACAGAATTTTACGGGGCAGGGATACATGCTCTCATTCGAAGGTGGAACATTGCTATTGAGAAAAACGGTAACTATGTTGAGAAGTAGGGATGTGATCCACAGACTACCAGCTTCAATTTGATGTATGATACATGTTCCTATGTTGGTAATTATACCTGTCCTAAACAAAATGGCATTACTTTTTGACTCACCCTCGTATATATCGTGCAAGATACACAATCTTTGGTTTTTCTTTGTTCTTTTTGAAAAGCAGTTTTTGAAACATTCATCTCATTTATATATACATACAAATACACACACACACACACACACACACACACACACACACACACACACACACACATGGGGTGGTGTTGGATGTGAATATATGTGTCGGGGGTATATGTACGTGTGTATGTACGATTGTACGATTCTATGATTTACAATGCGTTTTTGCTCCTCACTTCAATACAAGGAAGAGAATAAGGCGACAAATAAAGCGGGAGTGAGTGGCAGGCAGAGACCCTTAAATGTGGACGAAAGAAAGCGAGACTTCGAGCGAGGTTTTTAGATGCCTGGAGTAACAGGTGTTTTTATAAAAAATGAAACAGCAATATTTTGTCGTAAATTTTTTCAGAAATATATTTTCACTTATTTTCCATAATTTATACTCAAAAGTAGAAAGCGACGAAAATTGGAAAGCAAACATGCTATGTGTTGATTTTAAATTATGGAAGTTAATACACATATATGAGCCAAAACAGACACATACGAGCACACACACATACTCGCACATATACACATGCACACACGCACCTATACACACATACAAAACAACTACAGAAGCGAAATAACTTATATTCCTCGTTGAATCTTTTATACGACTGCTGACAGGATTGTGTTTAACTAGGAAGGCATCAAAAACTGAGTTAGTGAAATCCAGAGAATAAAATTAGGATTTACAGTAAGAATTTTACAATTAGACGAAGTGGGATATATCACGTGACGAAATGAACAGAACAGACGACAGTCAATCAATCTTTAAGAAAACACAACGCTACTCTTTTTAGAAGAATTACTTTCAAACAAAAGAAACAAAAATAGTTTATGTACTTTCGTTATTATGCGTGTGTGTGTGTGTGTGTGTGTGTGTGTGTGTGTGTGTGTGCGTGTGTGTATTTATGTATATATATATCTATATATGCAACTATATGTGTATATATATGCATATATATATATATATATATA
>NC_068984.1:138168484-138171826 GCF_001194135.2 Octopus bimaculoides | reverse complement strand
GAGTAAATCAACTAAATGAAAACTGTGTGGAAGCTTGTTATTTATATATATGTGTGTATGTGTGTGTATACATACATATACATATATGCATGCGCATGCGCGCGCGCGCACACACACACACACACACACACACACATGTGTGTGTGTGTATATATATATATATATATATATATATGTAAATAGGTGTGTGCTTATGTGTTTCTCTTCTACACTTCACAACCTGTGTTGGATTGTTTACATCTTCACAACGGCCCTAGTAGATTTACTAGTTAAACACTACCAAAGAAAGGAATAATTATTTTCATCGTTTTTTCAGAAACTGCACTTTGTTTCGTTCTTACGATCAAGTCAAACGAATGCTAAAGAAATCTTTTTACTTATTATTTTTTTTTCCAGAAATCCATTCACATATCCCATATATTAAGTAAAATGTACTTTATGCATTAAAAGAGTAAGCTAATGCGCATTTAATTTAATAAATAAATAAATGTTTTAAAGCAATAATCGTAATTATAATTATATTATAATGTATTATTTAATAATCAGTTAATGAAATATGACTTTGGTTGAGGAAAACAAATATTAAAAATTTAAGTTTATAATGCTATAAATGAATGCAAAATATCGTTAGTAAATTCAGGCTGGGAAAAGGGAGACCAACGGGCAAAATTCTATGTGAAATATTGAGACATTAGGACTACTGAAAGATCAAGAGATTAGAGAACACGGATATTCAAAAAATATAAGTATATAGAGTTAAAGAGGAATGAAACTGTAATGGTTTCTAGCAAGTAATAGATTATTAAACAAGAAATTAAATAAATTAGCTGTTAAATAACCAAAAGATTAAAAAATTTAATAATTTAAAGATTAAATGATTCAAAGCACAAAAAATAAAATATGAAAAAAATAGATAGAAATACATAGTATGGAATAAGGAAGTGTAATCTACGTGAGGGGCCAAAGATTAAAATAAAATAAAATGAGGGTTTCAAAATTAACCACAAAGGCAGCAATTTTATGCTACTAGTACTTATTTTATCGATCTCGGAAACATGAAAAGCAAAGTCGAACTCGGGGAAATTTGAACTCAGAGCGTAGTGGTGGGTGAAATTCCGATAAGCGTTTTCTTTTTTTTTTTTCAGTGTGCTAACGATTCTGCCAGCTCGCCGCCTTGAAAGAATTAAAATATAATAATAAAATATGGAATTAAGAGAGTTGAAGATAATGAAAAAGAGAAAGTGGATATATTAAAGAAGAGAAAACATGAAATGGTGGCGTGAAATTTTATAAAATTTATAAAATGATCACATTAAAGATATTTTTATTCATTGGTAGACACATATATGGAATCAGTCATAATAAATGAATAGAGTCGGGCAGGGTTAAACTGGACCTTATTATAAATTATGAAGCCTAAAATTCATACGAAAGGTAGCTGCAAATGTGGGGTTAAGTAAAGGTTAAATAGGACCTAATTTAATCAGTTCCTATTTACAAAACTAAAACATAAGGAACATGCATTATCAGAAAAAGATTTGGGATATAAAAAATACTGAAGAAACCAAGTAAGAATATTTGAGAACCCAACAAGCAAAAGTAGTGGGGTTACTGTGGTAAAGTAAGAAGGTAAACTAACTGCCTTATATTTGATTTATGTTTACAAAATTCAGGCTTTCTTGTTGGAGCTATAATATTAATTCTCAAATTATTTCAATTAAGATTTCAATACAACCAATTGGAAGATATTCTTTTTTAATTTTCTCTTTTTCTCTTCATTGTCATATTTTTTTCTGAACAGGTCCATACTCAATATTAAACACAGACCAGCACTCAGCAAATCAACCAAAACGAAAGCGATCATGGTCCCGTGCAGTATTTTCAAATTTACAACGAAAAGGACTTGAAAAACGGTTTGAAGTTCAAAAGTATGTAACGAAACCAGACAGACGACAGCTGGCAGCAATGCTAGGTCTTACTGATGCACAGGTAACTAATTATATCAATTGGTGAATACTTAATTATTGAGCCACATA
The DNA here is from genome assembly GCF_001194135.2 of Octopus bimaculoides. Lineage (NCBI taxonomy): Eukaryota > Metazoa > Mollusca > Cephalopoda > Octopoda > Octopodidae > Octopus > Octopus bimaculoides. Next base: position 138,169,790 of record NC_068984.1, on the reverse strand, counting down.
CAGATTTATAATGAATATTAATTATACTAATTTTACTTCGATTTTTAAATCCTTACAAAGCTTTTTGCTGCAAATAACTGTGTATTGACATTTCAAAAATTATCATTAAGAAGTCATAAGATTTGAGTTACGACTGAGAATAAAGGAAATACGAACTTTACTATTCACTGCAGAAATAATAGCATAATGTGTTTCCACATGTGCTGCCTGAGAGGAGCGATTTCTCTTCAGGATAATTCCACAACGATAGGTCTTCCTTGGTTCGAGTGTACGCGAATTTGTTTATCATTTTGAATGTGTATATTCTATTCAATATAGCTTCGTGCGACACTAACATATATATATATATATATATATATATATGTATGTATATACGTTTGTTTGTATGCGTATATATGTGTATGTGTGTCTATGTGTGTATGTGCATGTGTGTGTGTGTATACTTTAATTTTAACAATGGGGAGAAAATATATGTTATATATGTTGCACCAGGTAGGATGTATGTCAGTTGAACCAGCAGCCTGGAACTTTTGCAGTTTCTTCTATGTGTTTTCGGCCTCTCAGGCAGGATAAAAACTCGAGTCCATGGAAGAAACTCCCACCGTATTGTCGTCTTCTCTTCAGAGAAACCGAAAACTTGTAGGGTTAACTCCAGTGTGACAAGCTACAAGATCAGCATAAATATACGTGTGTATGTGTGAGTTTGTGTTTGTGAGTGTTTGTATTAGTTCGTGCGAGAATATCTGTGCCTATGTGTATGAGTCCGTTTGTTCGTGTAGGTTTCAGATTTTCCTTCTGCTTATTGTTGTTGTTGCCAAATTACACTATTCAATTTTTCTTATTTATGTGTTTCATTGCTGTTACTAGAACCTTCTATAAAAGTATTTCTAGCTCCAGTGTATTTACGTCTCACCATAGAAATAACCACCCATAAATAGTGGATGTTGTATGTACGTGCCTTGTAGAGTATCCTGATTGCTTTCAGTTCTTGTGTGTTGTTTGTAACTAGATAAACGGTAATAATGGTAGAGCTTTAGTTTGATCTCAAAGGATTGTTCTCTGTTTCGAAAGATATTATGTGCTGTGAGCAAATGAAAGATTAGATGTTTAGTTTCCATGCGGGCCTTCAGTACAGTGTTGCTGGTTGTCTCCAGGGGGTTCATATTGATATCTGTATTATGTTCTGTGAAGTAAATTTATTGCTGTACCGATTTGATTTGTTGCAGTAACGTTCCTCATAGTATGTGTGTATGTGCGGGTGTGTGTTTGTGTGTGTACGTGTGTATATGCCTATATATATATATAT
>NC_068984.1:138162080-138165186 GCF_001194135.2 Octopus bimaculoides | reverse complement strand
TATATATATATATATATTTATCTACCTACCTACTTACCTACACGTTTGTCTTTCTGTTTCTTTCTCTTTATTTGTGTTATGCCTGGAATTTCTACACTAGTGGAGTTTCGATTTCCCTCAAGGTTCCAGCCCTTGAGTGTAGATAGCCAGGAGTTCGAGATGAGTATTGCATTGGAAATATACAACCCAAAGAGGACCTATGCTATATTTTACTATGCTATACTAGATAGATAGACAGAGAGATAGAGATAGAGAGAGAGAAAGAAACAGACAAACATGTAGACAGACAGACAGACGGATAGATAGATAGATAGATAGATAGATAGATAGATAGATAGATAGATAGATAGATAGATAGATAGATAGATAGATGTGTGCATGTGTAGCTGTCTATAGCTGTTTCTCTATCTACAAAATAACCTAATCACCTATGGTCTTGACTATCTATTATTACTTTTATTTTTTTCGTGAAAATATATAAATATCTGCATCTATGCGTTTCTGGAAGCTTTTGATTGAATTTATTAAAGATGTAACATTTATGTCTTAGATAATCACAGATGTGCTTTGATTTAATTTTTTTAGTTTATTCTTTTATTTTTATTTTATTCATTTATTTACTTTTTTGTCCCTCCATCTATACTTAGTTGATTATTATGAAGACGTTCTCCAATACAGAAACACGCGTGTCAGTATAAACAGGCATGTGTTTATATGGTTTCAAGGGCTAAAATATTGCGAGGAATGCTAAGTGGATATGTAAATTAGCTTTTGATTATTCCTGCATTTCGTTGAAAAGAACTGAGAGGAACGAAACTGAAGAGAAACAACTGTGTATTTTGCTCTTAGTATGTAAACAGCTGTAATCTGGATTGTGTTCATAATATCGGGAATGCGCAACACTGGCGCATTTTACCTCGCATTTAAATCTGAAAACAAGTCGTAAATGGATACCATATGGAATGTCAGTTGCTGGCCTGCCTTAGCAATGAAATACTGCCCAAGAGATTTAGAAGGCGGTCTTAAAGCTTTTATTTCGGCATATATACATACGAAATGTGTGGTCTGTTATCATAAAGTGTGTTCATTGTTTCTTTTAACTTACGAATTTGCTGAGATATATATTCAATCTTGAGCAAGCATAAATCAACCTTGCATTCTCCAAGCTATATCTGATCCCCAAGTTATTTATTTAAATTATTAAATACATCTGATCTAAGTTTTTCGATTTCTATTTTGTATTAATAAATGGAAATTCTCTTTCGTAGTTTGGACGTTTATATGACATCATTAAATCAGCGTTTTTCCTCTCCCGCCTACCCAAAATGTTGATAAAGGATGTTATTGTTAATTTCTAGTTCTATAATCCACCTGGCTCTAAAAACTCAGCTTCGTGTAATATAATACTAAAAACTAAAACCGAAAGATAAAAGCCTTCTATTATTAAATACTATAAGTACATTCATTTGTTTCTTATGGTTCACAAACTTTTTTTCTTTCGGTTTTCCTTTCTTACTGGGGAAAAAAATAAACCATTTGTCAGGAAGATGCTTAAAAGTAAATAGTAATTTTTTTAATATCATCAATTCAACTTCAATATAGACAATTTCCTTTAAGATTACTCAATAAAATGGGACATCATTATGTGTGGTTTGGAACCCCACTACGGATGTTTACAGATAAACGGAAGTGTACACCCACAAAAAAGAAACTGAGTTAAGCTACTTTGAAAAATAAGACCACCACCTATAGTCACTGATGAATCTACCAAGGCCTTTATCATTATTATTATTATTATTATTATTATTATTATTATTATTATTATTATTATTATTATTATTATTATTATTATTATTATTATTATTACTACGACTACTATCACTGCTGTTATAACTGATAAAGTAAATTATTTTTAATGATTGTAGAATTTCCCAACGACTGGGTTCATACCAAAAGTTAATAGGTTCAAAATTACTCAGATATTTTTCCTATGTTGTAAATGATAAATCATATCAAATGATAAATAAAACTATTTACTACTTGTGATTCTGTTACATATGAAGATTTAAATATCAAGGATGTTTAAAAATGTATTTATCATCATCTGCCATATCCTTTTTACTTGATTGCGGCCATGCTGGAGCATCGCCAGGTACTTATTCTATCGGCCTTATTTGCCGAACCGTTAAGTTACGGGAACGTAAAGATACCAAAACATCGGTTGTCAAGCGACGGTGGGGAGAGAAACAATGTCACACAAATATATACATACATATATAAAAAGGAATACCAAAAATGAGACAAGAACGCAAAACATCCAGACAGTTAGATGATACAAAAAAGGGACAACGTTACAAAAAAAGCAGACGATACGAAAAAAGCAAGGACGGGTCATTCGAAGTTTTCTTTCTTCAGTCGAGTGTTCCAGATTATCTTTGCAATTTCGGTTGTTTATACTCGAGATTGCTCCAATCTGGCCAGCCCCATGTGTGTGTGTGTGTGTGTGTATACGACGAACTTCTTTCAGTTTCCGTCTACCAAATCCACTCACACGGCTTTGGTCGGCCGAGGCTATAGTAGAAGACACTTGCCCAATGTGTCACGCAGTGGAACAAAACCCGGAACCATCTCCTAACACAGATATTGCTATTACTTAAGTTGAAGACGAAAATTTTCTTAAAAATTAAGCACAAGGATCACAGATTCTCCTCTTCATTTTTGTAAAATGGAATATAGGGTCTATTTAATCATCGGAAATATATCAACTTGTATGGAATCTGAATGGATGGAAGGCAAGAATCAATCTTCTCAATGCTATTAGGATGTAAATTTGCATGCAATTAAACAATGAGAGGCATTAACAGAAATATACTTCACCGCTAAAGTTTCAGGCGCGTTTCTATATCAGTGTAACTGCTCGAGTATGAGACGTTTTGGTTCAGTTGTTTTACTACCGCTTATTCAGCGTCGCTGATTTGGTGCTGACTTGTTTGGCATCAAACGTTTTAATGCTTCTCCCGTTCCCTTTCTTGCACTTTCACTTTCACTTTCTCTCCTCTCTCTCTCTCTCTCTCTCTCTCTCTCTCTCTCTCTCTCTCTCTCTCTC
>NC_068984.1:138160059-138162029 GCF_001194135.2 Octopus bimaculoides | reverse complement strand
TCTCTCTCTCTCTCTCTCTCTCTCTCTCTCTCTCTCTCTCTCTCTCTCTCTCTCTCTACTTCTCTATCACTTTATTTGTATATGCATATTTCTTCTGTCTGCGTGAGTTTCTGTGTGAGTGTATGCTTATCACTAAATTTGTGTTGTGTCTTATGGACTGTGGCCATGCTGGGGCACTACTTTTAAGGGTTTAGTCGAACAAATTGACTTCAGTACTAACTTTTGGAAGTTTAGTACTTCATCTATTAGTCTCAGTTGCCGAACCGCTAGGTTTTGGAGAGGTAAACAAACAAGCCCCGGTTATCAAGTGGTAGGGCGAAACAAACACAAGCACAAAGACACATGCACGCCTCGAGTAGAAAAGAATATTATTTCTCTAGGAACAAGGCCAGAAATTTGGAGGCGGGGCTAGTCGATTACGTAGACCCTATTGTTCAACTGGTATTTATTTTATCGGTCACGAAAGGATGAAAAGCAAAGCCGACCTCACTGGAATTCGAACTCAGAATATAAACACGGACGGAATGCCGCTAAGCATCTTGTTCGGTACACTAACATTTCCACATGCCTGCAACCTTAACACTTGTAATTAATAATAATTTCTACTATTGGTACAAGGCCTGAAATTTTGGAGGAGGAGCTTGTGCTCAGCTGGTACATGTTTTATCAACCCAAAAGGACGAAATGCAAGCACGACCTCGGCGAAATTTGAACTCAGAATGTTAAAACAGACATAGGAATGGTTCCAAATTTTAGCACAGTAGTTTTTTCAGGGGAGGGAGAAGTCGATGTAATCGACTTCCTCCTCCGCCCCATTACTTGACTGGGTACTTTATTTCATCGACCTTGAAAAGATGAAAGGCAAAGTTGATATCAGCGGAATTTGGGCTCAGAATGTAAAAACGTAGAAGATACCGCGAAGCATTTGGTCTGGCGTGCCTACGGTTCTGCCAACTCATCGTCTTACACCTGCAATTAATAATCCTTTTTTACTATAGGCACAAGGCCTGAAATTTGAGGAGAGAGTGCCAATCAATCATATCAACCCCAGCACGCAACTGGTTCTTAATTTATCGATCCCAAACGGATGAAAGGCAAAGTCGACCTCGGCAGAATTTGAACTCAGAACGTAAGGACGGACGAAATGCTGCTAAGCATTTTGCCCAGTGTGCTAACGATTCTGCCAGCACACCTACAATTAATAATAAATACATTTAAAAAGCAAATACGAAAGGACAGAAAAAACAATGCGTCATGTCTTCATATTCTTCTCCAAGTGTCTCTGGCAGAGTTCACAACGTGATATACAACAATAAACTATCGCTTTATCCATAAAGTGAACTGTCTCACACTAGTAAAACCGAAATTATTCAATGAAATTAATCTGCTTTTAGAACTTTGTAGCTCGTGAAACGACTACTAAAACGGCGTTCATTATATATATATAATATAATATATATATAATATAATATATATAATATAATATAATATATATACATATCCACACACACACATATATATATATATATATATATATATATATATATACATATATATATATATATACAAATGTGTATGTATGTGTGTATATATATATATATATACGCATATGTATATATATATATGTCTATATATACATATATACATATATATATATATACATATACATATATACATATATATGCATGTATATAAACATATATACATATATATATGTATATATACGTATATATATATATATATATATAAATATATATATATACATATATATATACATATATATATACATATATATATACATATATATATATACATATATATATACAAATATACATATATATATACATATGTATATACATATACACATATATATACACACATGTATATATACATATACACATATATATACACACATATATATATACATATATATATATATATATATATATATATATATATATATATATATA
>NC_068984.1:138157796-138158440 GCF_001194135.2 Octopus bimaculoides | reverse complement strand
GTGTGTGTGTGTGTGTGTGTGTGTGTGTGTGTGTGTGTGTGTATTATTAAACATTATGTTATGACAGGTCAGCTGATTGCCTTCAACAACGTACATTGGTTGTGCCGAAAGTAATAGAAGTTACATAGTGCAATGGAATCATGCGTTGTTAATATGTCTAACAGATTTCTCGCATTGCCTTCACTATAAAGGCAGGGCGAGCAGACAGACAGGCACGCAGCCAGTGCACTCCATATGGCTAACTTCCACAGTTAAGACCTCCCAGTGAGAAAAAGTAGTGGCAGGTCAGTAACGCTAGCTGTACTTAAATGTTTGCGGTGAGCTGAAGGCAGGCAGTTGTGATTAGATGATTGCAAAAAGTAAATACATAACAAGATAAAATAATAATAATAATAATAATAATAATAATGATAATAATAATAATGATAATAATAATAATAATAATAATAATAATAATAATGATAATAATAATAATAATGATAATAATAATAATAATAATAATAATGATAATAATAATAATAATGATAATAATAATAATAATAATAATGATAATAATAATAATAATGATAATAATAATAATAATAATAATAATAATAATAATAATGATAATAATAATAATAATGATAATAATAATAATAATAATA
>NC_068984.1:138155466-138157230 GCF_001194135.2 Octopus bimaculoides | reverse complement strand
TGTGTGTGTGTGTGCACTGGGCCTCTTTCAGTTTCCTTTTGCCAAATCTACTCACGAGATTTTGGCCGGCCCGGGTAGACAATCTGTGCCGTGCAGTGGGAACGAACACAAGACTGCATGGTTGGGAAGCAAGCTTTCCAACCACAGAGATAGGCCTATACCCAACGTTGTTGTTTTAGTTGTTCGGTCACAGGTCAGCAGCACTGAATAATAATAATAATAATAATAATAATAATAATAATAATAATGATAATGATAATAATAATTATTATTATTATTATTATTATTATCATTATAATTATTATTATTATCATTATCATTATAATTATTATTATTAAGGTTCTCTAACCGTGCACAACGCAGCTTCTTTTCCAGTCTTAGTATACCAAATTATACTAAATACTACATTATTCAATGTGTCCCTCCCTTTTAAATTAAGTTTAACTGCTATTTATTACGACACGAACAAATTCGTTGAGGTTCTCTTAAAATGATGTTACAATAGTATTTTTGTTTGTTTCATTTTTTTTTCCAACTCATCCGTTGCAGGGTTTAAGGTCTGTAATTTTGAAGGGGTGAGACACGCCGATTGCACCGACCTCCGAAGAATTTGTCTGGTACTTTATTTTATCGACCCCTAAGGAATGAAAAGAAAAAGTGACCTCAGTAGGATTTGAACTCAGAATGTAAAGAGCTGGAAGAAATGCTGCTGAACATTTTGTCTGACGTGCTAACGGTTCTGCCAGCTCGCCACCTTAATGTTTCAATAAAGCAAACGATTATTTAAAAAGTATTTTACTTAAATACCAGACGAAAGTATAAAAGATTAATTGACTGGTTAGCATTTGCAGTAATACTTGATTAGATCAGAGGGTTAGGGGATTTAGTCGCTCTGAGTGAATAAATTTACTGATTTGCTTTTAATTATAAATTTAAGATATTTGAATTTGAGAAGAAAACTTGAAGGTCGAATTTGCAAGTGAAGATAAAGCTTTCCTTTATCTTTTAGCTTATTTAGAGTTGACGGTCTTTATTTCACTTTTATTCTTTTATTCTTTTACTCGTTTTAACTACGGCCATGCTGGAGCACAGCCATTTTTAAATCTTCAATTCATTAAATATCTAACCAGTTAAACAATCGGTTCTTTTTTATCATTACTCATTAGGTTAATCGATCAATAATGACCCTCTTCAGATGCAACAAAATATGTTTCAACACACGGGTTCCCATTAAGAAACTTTGCAAACCAGATACAAAAGTGAAATCTTTTAAGTTCTTTATTGCATTTTCAGAATTAATGTGTTGCTTATGGAGTAATTTGATTTAGAAAAAGAAACTGTTTACTCTGGGATCTGTTTCGTATTAGTCCATATGCAAGTGAAATCACATATTTATGTGCTGTTCCAACTATTTTCATAGGCTTGTTTAAACGCAGTATATAACATTTTTTTCTATGTCGGTGGTTTTATTATGGTAGAAGTGTAAACTCAAATTACGGAACAAAATAGAGTAGGGGGAACATTTCTTTTTTTCACAAAGTTTGCAGAGGTAATGAAACGGAAAAACTTTAGGAACTCCTGGATTTCATAGAGCCTTTTTAATATTTTGATACTTGAATACTTCTGCATTGAGGGATTAAAATGTTGAGGGAAGTTCTGGTAATTTCAATTCATTCGTATACTTGCGGGTACGAGGGAGTGCATGTTTGTGTATGCTATGCATGAGTGTGTACGTATATATATACACACACACACACATATATA
>NC_068984.1:138150947-138155418 GCF_001194135.2 Octopus bimaculoides | reverse complement strand
ATATATATATATATATATATATATATATAGGGGGTATGACGGTGTATACGTTTGTGTATGCGTGTGTTTCTGTGTGAGAGTGTGCGTGCGTGTGTGTGTGTCCATCGCTGAGTTCATCATCACCTCATCAATGGCCGATATCAAATACGTTTCTGTTATGTCAAGGATAATGTTGGAAGTACTTGGTGCCACAGAATAGATTCAAAACTAGTACAGATTTCTTGAAAAACCAACTTCTTAACCACACAGCTAAGCATAAGTGTTATAAAAACTGGCACTCCGTCGCTTACGACAAGTGTTCCAATTGATCAATGGAACAGCCTGCACGTGAAATTAACGTGCAAATGGCTGAGCACTCCACAGACACACATACCCTTAACATAGCTCTCAGGAGGATTCAGTGTGACACATAATGTGACAAGGCAGGCCCCTTTGAATTACAGGCACAGCACGACATGCATCGAACTCACGACCTTACGATCTTGAGCCAAATGGCCTAACCACTTAGCCACGCGCCTTCCTTAAATGTTATAACGTTACACACATGTCTAGGGTCGTTATGGAATGTAGCTCATGGCAACGCAGTTCCTAGCAACAGAATCATTAAACTGACTGGAGTTTCGGTTATCTCTTAATCCCCGTGACAATTGTAGTGATACGTTCCAAAATTCCACATTCCACAAAATTCTACGGAAAAATGTCATATGTATGTCTGTGTATATGTATGTTTCTATGTATGTATGTATGTATGTATGTATGTGTGCATGCATACATGCACATATGTATGGATGTATGTTTGTATGCATGTGTGCGTATGTTTGAGTGTAGGAGTTAGTGTATGTATGTTTATATGTATGCATGTGTGTGCTTGTGTGTATGTGAGTATGTGTATACGTGTGTGCGTATGTGAATGTACGTGTGTGAGTGGGTGTATATACTTGTGCGCATGTGCGTGTTCTTGAGCGTAGTTATGTGTGTGTGAGTGAAAAACATTAAACATTCGCCCAGCGAAATAATCTTTTGCCTCGGAAACACTACAGCTTCCTGAAACTTAGTTTAAAATTTTCTCATATGTATTAAGCTATATAGTCTAAGCGCAGGCATGACTATGTGATAAAAAAAAAAAATCCTGCTTCACAACCACATGGTTCTGGGTTCAATCCTTGGGTAAGTGTCTCCTGCTATAGACTCGAGCTGACCAAAGGCTTGTGGGTGAATTTGGCAGATGGAGACTGAAAAGGAACCTATCGAGGGTGTGTGTATTTTTTGTCCCCGCAACCGTTTGACAACCGGTGTTGGCGTGTTTACGTCTCTGTAACTTAGCGGTTCGGCAAAAGAACCCCGATAGAACAAGTACTAGGCTTTAACAAAATTAAGTACTGGGGGTGGATTCATTAGACTAAAAATTTTTGAAGGCGGTGCCCCAGCATGGCCGCAGTCTAATCACAGCTACAAGTCCTAAAAAATAAATAAATAAATAATTTTAAGTTGAACATAAATCGAACACTGATCAGTTTGAGAGTGGATGCAGGCGACAGATGCCTTGCTGTTGTTTCTTTTTGTTCTTTTGTCGTTTGAAAAAATACTGGAAAAAGAAAAAGGAAATAATTGAGGAAAATTGAGGGAGAGAAAATAAAGAAATAGGGGAGGGATGGAGAAATGTCTTGATGGTTAATGTAGAGTGGTTTAGATTAAGAAGCAGCTAGTATATTTTGATTTGTATTAGAAAGGACAGACGGAAGTGTTGGAAGAGAAGGAGAATTAAAGAGGAAGAAAGAATGAACGAAAGAAACGAAGAAAGAAAGAGAGAAAGTTTTTTTTTTTAAAGTAAAGAAAGAAGAAAGAAAACAGAGGCTCACGTTGATTCCGACCAGACTGTAGATTAGCGAGTCATTGAAATTATTAAGTATTTTCGCTGGAACCTACTGAAAATAATAGCACCTCGAAGAGTAACACAACCGCTATACTGGGTGTCAAGCAAGCAGAAAGATTACATTTACAGTAATTTGAACATCAACAACAGTTAAAATAACAACAACAATAACAGCAACAACTGCTACTGCTATTGCTACGACGACGACGATGACGACGACGATGACTATTACATTTTCGCATTTTAATGTTTTTCAATTACAGCATGGTAAGGGCTTAAGAGGGAGAAATGAAAAGGTGGGCTCCCCTGGAACTAAAACTGCTATCTGATTTCAATTCCCGGTTGGAAAAAATTATGAATATTACGCAATCTCTTGATCCGTTTCCCACTCGAGACGTTGTATCTATTTAAGAAATTATATATATGAGAAGGAAGCGCCAACAGGAGCCAACCAGACTGTGGTCACTTCGATTTTATGAAATTTCCTTGTGCGTCTAGCCGAAAGAAATATATTTTATGTACAAGTACACACATCAAAAATTAACCAATAAGGGAGCAATTACTTGGTCACTCAAACTGATAGAAATAGTAGATAAATTCCTCTTGAAATTATACTGAAGTCTAACTTGGACGATGTAGTCTGACATAAAACTATATCTGGAAAGACGAGATGGTCCCACCTAGAATGAATTTCATCAGAGGTCATTCGACGACCAGAGCTGATCTGGGTCTAACCACCACTACTACCACTACTACCACCACCAACAACAACAACAACGACGACGACAACAAACAACTATAATAAACATGTTTAATTATTTTCGAATTACATAGTTTATGTAACATTTCATCTCACCAAACATCATTTCCACTACCACCATCAATATAACTATATCGCTTATCTTTGCAGTTTCATGTTACTGCTACATCGTGATGAATGGTATAGCCATTTATTAAAAGTACATATTAGTGGCGTGAATGATATATGTAGATGCTGTGTAGATGCCATCAATCGTTAGAGCAAAGTTGGTTGGTGTGTGTGTTCTGTGCCAACATCAATGATATATCATTTATTATAAGGTAACATCGACACTTTTCTGGAGATGCTTTGCGCTCTTGATTTCGGGCATCGTTTTACATATTGAAAGCTCATCAAGAGAAATTGAGTGGAATGTGAAACAGATTTTGGTATGGCGTTGTTTAAATGTGCACGTGTCGAAAATACACATACTCACACACACACACACACACACATATAATACAACTAGACTCTAAATGCAGATACTCACTGTATATACACACGCATATTTTCATATCTGTGTGCGTGTGTGTGTGTGCGTGCGCGTGCATGTTTACATGTATGTATGTATGTTTTAATTTATTAATGTATGTATGTTTTAATTTATTAATGTATGTATGTTGAAACTTCCAGTTCGCACAAAAATATCTTTATCCGATAAAAGTATGGAATTCTTAATTTCTTCGAATTAATAGCACGTACTACTTCCATATCAGTTTTCGCTCTCTCTCTCCAGACGCACACACACACACACATACGTATGCGTGTACCTGTGTCTATATGTGTACGTGTGTGTACGTGTGTGTGTGTGTGTGTGTGTGTGTGTGTGTGTGTGTGTGTGTGTGTGTGTGTGTGTGTGTGTGTGTGTGTGTGTGTGACAGATAGAGAGAGAGAGAGCATATATATGCACGCACACGCACACACATACACACATGTCCCTTTAGGACCAGATTTCACAACCACAAGTCTTCCTTTAATACTCAGGATGGGTCACAGCTCTAGCAAAGCAAATATGGTCACTGAAAGAAAGTAGCGCGGATTACAGTTTCAAAGGGAGAGTACTGCAGAGATGCTGGCCTTATTTCAATAGCTGTCGGAGATGCAGGTTATGCGTGGTGGAGAAAAGGTTTGTAGTAAAGAACTCTCCTCAACCGGATAACTACTTTTAAACTAAAAGCGAAATTTTCGATCATGTCCACACGCCAGAAAATATGTGCTTAGACATTGGCAGGCTGTACTATGATTATAAACGTTATAACGTTCTTCCACCACAGTCTGAAGATTCATACAAGTTGTGCCACATTCAACTTATTGCTTATAAACATACACAATCATATACACGTACATATCCAAATATGATTATTTTGTCATATTTAAAAAAATATTTTAAAGTAAAATTGACTTTAAAAATACAGTAAATATTTCGTAAAAGACGCGTTCGTAATCTCGGTGTGAAATAGTTTTTTTATCCATAGTTTTTTTTTTTTTTTCGAGTGCATTCAACGTATCTCACCTCCAAAGATTTGGCTGCTATTTCTAGCACACCCTTCCTGCACTAGCAGCTATTTGCGACAAAGGACCCGAAATGCTTGTTACATGGTAGCAGGGAGTGCAAGAAATAGCAGCTAAATCTTTCCTTTTCTGGGGAAAGGAGTCGTTTACGCGTGATTTCGATGTCACATTCATTGAAAGTATGCGAAATAACCAGGAAAAGAAAAAAAAAACACGAAACAAAACTCCGTTACTAGAAAACGGTAGTCTAGTCTAGAATACATACATACATATATACATACATACAT
>NC_068984.1:138148479-138150044 GCF_001194135.2 Octopus bimaculoides | reverse complement strand
AAACATGACAGATGGTGGAAAAGAGAAATCAGATTTGGCTGACAGTTCTAAAGAAATGGATAACGAATCAAAAGACTCGAGTGATTCCTCAGACAACGAAGAAATGGATATAGAAAATGATTTGGAAGCTCCGAGAGCAATACCAATCTCTTTAACAGTGACGATGCCACAACTGAAGTGCGAAAAGATTGATTAAACAACCAAGCTTTACTCTGTTTTCAGAAGCCAAAAACAATACAGATAAAATGATAAAGAAAAAGAAAAAGATTTCATAATGTTGCATACTTTATATTAAAAAAAAAAAAGTGAACTCATACAATAATTGAGTCAATAAATAATAAGATCGTAAACAAAATCAAAATAAATAATTTTTTTTAAGAAGCGACACCATATATAAATATATAAGCGCTCAATTTCTATTTCAGTTGGAGAAAAGGAACATTTTGACAAACCAACGAGGCCTTTACATAGGAAACTAATTTTAAGTATTTTGCACAAAAAAAAAATAATAAATTTATATCATTTGGACTAAACACGAGCTGTTATTTTTCTCATTTTATACCATCCAAAGTGTTATCTTGTTATATTTTAATCATACGATGCAGAAGTATTCCAATAGATATAACCCACCCCTTTATATTGTATTACATTGTAATGCAGGTAAAATTTCTACTTCGTCTGAGACAATTCATAGAAAAATAGATATCCTGTGAATGTTTACAATTCTTTCTTATGGTATCATATCAATTACTCATAAATTACCATATGATATTTATTACATAGTTTTAAAGTTCTGAACTACGCACATTTGATATTAGAGCTCAGTATTAATTCATCCATATCATTTGCTTGTTTACACTACCAATTGCATATGATTGCTTATAATGATATCAGTACATTCATACATTCGTATGTGTATATATATAATTAAGAGGGCTATTCGCAATTTAGAACAGAAAGGCAACACGTACAGTCGTTCCTAAGGGTGGCAGTAAGCACCAGCGTTGCTAGAAATAGCTCTGAACCATGTGAGAACACTATTTTAACGACTGACAAGCGAGATGGAGTCATATCAGCGTTGATTTCAGATTTAATTAATCTTCCTCAGTGACACATTACTCCATCGCTGAGGGCTAAAGAACATAAGTTACCTTCTCAGCCTTATAAAAGACACCATAGGAAACAGCGAATGATTTCGAAAATGATGAAGTGAAAATTATAAATTATTAAGGCGACTATTCGCTATTTTGAACCGAAAGGTTATAAGTAGTCATCACTAAACTGATCGAGGGTGCTATTGTGCAACAGTACTGCTAGAAAAAAGAGTATATCTATATATATATATATATATATATAAAATTATCTTGTGAGCTTCATTAGCTTACATCTGTTTCTGTTATAAGGTGCATTGGATTCATAGTTGAGTGCCTGAGTATCACCTTATAACTTCATCGGAGCCTCAAACATAAAGCGCATTTCCCAAGATAATTTATTCCTTTGTCATTTCGGTTTCACACACACACACACACACACACACACACATATATATATATATATATATATAT
>NC_068984.1:138140464-138147757 GCF_001194135.2 Octopus bimaculoides | reverse complement strand
ATATATATATATATATATATACACACTGTCGTACATACATACATACATTTGTATACACATTCATGGTTTCATACATCTATAAAGAAATACAGAACTAAAAAATCTCATTCATTATTTGCCTGTCAGATTTTGACAGATTTTACTTTTGGGAATTAATTCGAACATTCATGATTTTCATATTCGGAATTTTCGTCGAACGTATATGAGAAAAGAAGCTAATTTTATAACTTAAGCGTCTGGAATCTTAAAGCTGTTATAACACCGCGATTATTGGCGACAGAAAATTTTTGAACGCTTAAAATATTAATACTGGATATTACTAACACGTATTTAAATAAAGATTAGAATTAATTTCTTTTATACAATTAAGTTGAGCATTTAAAGACTTAAGCAATTCGATTTTGAATTATTATATTACAATCATTTTGGGCAATATTTTGGACGATCATCGGTGTTAGGTTATTCCTTTTGAAACCGTTCTTTATTCTGTTTAAATTTTTTAAATAACTTCCATCACTAAAATGCAGAATAATTATGTTTTCGTAACTGTTTTCTGACACATACACACGTTCGTGTTGAAACTGATATTCTTTCTGAGTTTTTACATTCCGACTTCAAACTCTGGACCTGTAGAAAATATTACATCAATGAAGGTGTCTCCCCATAAATATATATTTCTTTATTGCCCGTAGGGGGCTAAACATAGAGGGGACAAAGAAGGACAGACAAAGGGATTAATTCGATTACATCGACCCCAGTGCGTAACTGGTACTTATTTCATCGACCCCGAAAGGATGAAGGGCAAAGTCGACCTCGGCGGAATTTGAACTCAGAACGCAGTGGCAGATGAAATACCGCTAAGCATTTCGCCCGGCGTGCTAACGTTTCTACCAGCTCGCTGCCTTGACCTCTACAAAATATTTCATCAATGAAGATATCTCCCCATAAATATTGCAGTTATGTATTGCTAGGCAAATATTTGTTTAAATCGTTTATTATCCGAGGATATGCTAATTTAGCATTGAATTTTTCATATCAAAATTATGCTTTACATCAGCAAAAGGGATTAAGTCGATTACATCGACCCCAATGCGTAACTGGTACTTATTTCATCGACCCCGAAAGGATGAAAGGCAAAGTCGACCTCGGCGGAATTTGAACTCAGAACGCAGATGAAATACCGCTAAGCATTTCGCCCGGCGTGCTAACGTTTCTACCAGCTCGCTGCCTTGACCTCTACAAAATATTTCATCAATGAAGATATCTCCCCATAAATATTACAGTTATGTATAGCTAGGCAAATATTTGTTTAAATCGTTTATTATCCGAGGATATGCTAATTTAGCATTGAACTTTTCATATCAAAATTATGCTTTAGATCAGCAGTAGCATAAGTAGTGGGGTGAGGGGTGAACCACACCAGGCAACACTTTTATGGGATGGAACTTTTGGTTCTTCAGTATAACTCTGTACATTGTATAAGCTTAGTGCCACTGGAGGCAGGTGTGAGAAAACTCAAGGGCTAATCTGGGCGGCACATACTCTTGCTACGCCACTTATGTCTACTTAAGTTTGTTAAATAACAGAACCATTCCTGCAAAATATTTTCTCTACATTCTGTACACTTCTGAAAAGAAATGAAAAAGAGCTGTTGCCAAAATTAACTTCTAAATTACTTGACGGAAACCACAGACTGTAACCATTTGAAAAGTCTAATATTAAATATAACATAAGTATGACAATCGTTAAATGTAATTAATCTAAGTGATGTCTTAATTTTGCTATTAGTAACAGCTAGCGACAAGTCACAAACTATATTTATATTTAACCGTTGTTTCATTTTAGATATTGTGGTGTCTTTTTTTAATCAGAAATTTTTACCCCAGATACAAGGAATTTTTGCGATTTGTTTGTATATCTGTTGTAAAACAGTCGACTGATGTTGGACGTAACACGTGCTGTCTACATCAGAAATGTAAACGTCAGGTATTTTGAAATAATACATTTCTAAATCTCTCAGAGAGATTTATGCAGTAGTGATACGATGAAGTAGTTGTATGCTGTCAACTTAATGTGAGATTTAGAAATGTATTATTTCTAAATTTGAAATCAGTGAATGTATTTCACTAGAATTATTATGCTTACAAGAGCTTGACAGGCATCTTCGACTAGCAGGTCATGCTACTCCGACTGATGACGAGTAAAGACTCAGAAACATGTATCTGGATGCAGGCTTAGTTGGGTGGAGGTGCTTGTCTCCCCCCTTGTAAACGTAAGGACACAGGAAATGTGTCGAGGCCGACAGGAAGCGGTGCAGCTTCCTAAGTCTAACCAACAGTAGTATTATTCCCTTCAGGGGACTGTCACATTAAGTTGACAGCATACAACTACGTCAGATATTTCGTTTTAACGTTTGTTATTTCTAATATATTTCAATTAAAAATGTAACAATTTTTAATTACGCTTTTTTTTCTTTTTTTTTTTTAGAAAATTTCTTATACGGTTTTGCTCCAAATAAGGCCAGTGTTGCCTGTATCGCATGGGACTACAAGGAAAGAAAAGAAGGGGCTTCCAAATCTAAAAGATGTAGATTGACAGAAAGCTTAAAAAACTGAATGTCATAGAGCAGATGAAATCAAGACGATGTTAGTGAGTTCCAGAAAGAACCAGTTTGAGGAAAGATTCTGTTAAAATAAAAGTACTTATGAGAAACAACAAACTCAGCAGAAAAACGATGCTCGTGGAAAGAGAAGAGAAGTAGATTTTAAAGGTTTCGAGAAAAGGTACTAAACCAGAAAGTTCATCAGAGCTATAACTATGGAAATATTTATAGAAAAGACAACGAAAATACGTTTGGATGACAAGGCAAAGACACCGACCTAGTAGATGTAAGATTATTGCTCTCATCTAAGAGTTGGTGCTTCCTTTTCTTGTCTGATCGAATTTAAAATCATGTTGTTAACAAGGTGGGCCCTTTACTTTTTTCGTTATCAAAGACAATTTTTACAAAGGGTTAATCAAACATTAGAAAGGATTAAACGCAGCAAAATATAATACTAATACTTATTTTATTGACTTCACACAGAAGGGGAAAAGAAAACTGTTCTTTGACGGACTGAAAGATGCAGTCAGCTCCAGCAAGAATTAATCTCATGATGCAAAGGAGCGGAATCATAATTTATATGGTGTGCGACTGTTATCTAATATCGATCCTAGGCATGGCTGTGCAGTTAAGCTCTCATTACAAAACGTGGTTTTAGGTTCAGTGCCATTGTGCGGCAACGGTAACTTGGGCAAGTGTCTTCTAGTATAAGCCCCAGACTATCCAATACCTTATGACTGAATCCGAGAGGAGACAGAAACTGTTGTATCTCACTCAGGAAATACAACAGTACATGGATATTCGTCAAGTTGGATTGTTAACTGGCAAAGCATATTTTAAAACGACTAAATCATCTTGATCGTTTCATGTAATCGTAATAACGTTTTTCAAAGTGAAACCTAAACTATGTTAAACCACGTTCTAATGTTAAACCATGTTCTAATGTTCGTTCTCACATCATCTAAAATTACAATTGATCCTCAAAAGAATAAATACCAACACTGAATACTCATTTGTTGTGGAATACCATAGTTCTTCGTATAAAAGGAAGCTTGGTAACAGTATCGTTTTCGTCGTATCGTTTTCCACACTTTATATGTTGAGAAAATACAGTCGACTACTGATTTATTCGTTCTTGTTACAAGAAACCTCGGTATATGGCTTTCATTTGGTTCACACATGCATTATACATTAATAACGAATTCTCTTTCAACCAGACTGGGGGGAGAGACTTATATTTTAGGTAACAGAAAGCTGGGAGATCGTGATATTTCATTTATCTTTTACTTGTTTCAGTCATTTAGACGGCGGCCATGCTGGAGCACTTCCCTGAAGAACTTTCAGGCGAATGAATCAACCCCAAGCTGTTATTTTTATTAAGCTTGGGATTTACTCTATCGATTCTCCTTTGTTGCCAAACCGCTAGATTACTGGGATGTAAACACACCAACACCGGTTGTCAAGTGGTGCTGGGGAGAGAGTAAATACAGACGCAAACACACACACACATACACACACACACACACATTCAAACACACGGGCTTCTTCGCGTTTCCAGCGACTAAATCCACTCACAAGCTCTTGGTCAGCACGAAACTTTATCAGAAGACACTTGCTCAAGGTGCCTCGCTTTGGGGCTAAACCCAGAATCATGTGATTGGGAAGTAAACTTCTTACCACACAGCAGCTCCTGTGCCTGTGTTATCCATAACTTTCCTTCGGCTTTTCTAATTTACGTCCCTTTAGTCACCCTCTCCTCTGTTTTACCTCTCACACTTCATACTGATTGATAGGCTCAGAAGGAAGCGTGTCAAAAGATGACGTCGCTAGAGCCTATTCGACGCGAAGTCGTGACTGGTCAGATTTTGTTGATCACGTGGGGAATATTCTAGTGAATTATGACATTAAGTGATTGCTGAATGTTCCCGCTACAAAACAGTCATTTCAATGCGTTTCTAATTCAAAATGTAAAAATGTACGTCGCACTTGCGTATAGGTCGCACCCCTAATTCAGTGTTAAATCTTGGTACGAAATAAGGCGGTGAGCTGGCGGAATCATTTGGATGCGGGTAAATGCAACATTTCGTCCATCTTTACATTCTGAGTTCAAATTCCACCAAAGTCGACTTTGCCTCTCATCAATAAAATAAGTACCAGTTGAGCACTGGGGTGGATGTAATTGACTTACCTTCTTCCCCAAAAATTGCAAGCCTTGTGGTAAAATTTGAAACCGAAACTTGGTACAAAACGTTTACCCCTTCATAGTTTTAGCTTTACTCCGTGTATAAACCGCACCCCAGTCTTTTCACTTAAAATCAAGTATATATTTGTGCGACATAAACATGAGTAAATACGATATTTATATCAGAACCTAGCGCTTCCTTTCTCTTCTCTATAACGATGAAAGGCAAAGTCCATCTAAGCAATATTCTATCGCAGAACGCCAAAGAATATACCTGTATAACACAAAATATTTCCGGCGTAGCTCTCCCGAATCTGCCAGCCCTCGGCGTTCATAACTGACAATAAAATTTCAAAATGAACCAATAGCCTCACAAATTAGTAGCAGTGAAAGCTAACGGAGAATCTTGCCACACGTGATATAGAAATGTTTCTCACGGCACCAGCAGAGAGAATGGAAAAGCTGTTGCTCCGGACGATGACGAGGGTGATGCGCTGGAACAGTCCCTCTGACTCACGGAACTAGTACTTGCAGACAACCATCACCGCCTTGATAGCGGTGAGCTGGGTTATATTCCACGGGCAAAGAACGCCAGAGGTCTCCACTGCCACAAGCTCCGTCATGAACCTATCGAAGAGCGACTGATACCTTGACGGCTTCTTTTTTTTTTTTTTTTTTTTACTCAGCCTGGCGAGCAGCGGGACTTGGGCTGGTAGCTGACAATACCAAGTTGCCATTAGAGAAGTTGTCACAGCATGTAGCATCCCAGAAGATGGGCCTACCGCCACAGAACGGGAAATTGTCACACCGTCAGGCCTTCTACCATCACCTTCGTCTAGCTCCGCTGGTTCGAGCTGGAAAGGGATGCCTGCGACGTCTGGGCTATGCTTTGTGATCTTGTTAAGGGTGGAATGGTGTGGAAGGCGCCCAGCACTATGATGACATTACAGTGGGTGGGGGGAATTTGATAACTAAATTATAAATCCTTGATTTATGCAAAATCTTCCATCAAGTTAATGAAAGAATTTTCATTCATATAATCATTATGAATATATTCTTACCAATACATAAGTATTTATTTCTTGAAGCACGTGTTAAGTCTTTGCACATTTATATATGGATGCGAAAACAATGTTGTTGGATAGGAGCACTCCGTCGTTTACGACGATGAGGGTCCCAGCTGGTACGAGCAACGGAACAGCTTGCTTGTGAAATTAACGTGCAAGTGTCTGAGAAATCCAGAGACACATGTACCCCTAACGTAGTTCTCAGGGAGATTCAGCGTGACACAGAGTGTGCCAAGGCCGGCCCTTTGAAATACAGATACTACTCATTTTTGTCAGCTGAGTGGACTGGAGCAACGTGAAATAAAGTGTCTTACTCAAGGACACAACGCGTCGCCGGGAATTGAACTCACGACCTTACAATCGTGAGTCGAATGCCCCTAACCACTAAGCCACGCGCCTTCACTGTTGTTGGATAGGTAGTAAAAATAGTAGTAGCGTGTGCGTGTGCGTGTATGTGTGTGCGGAAATTAGTCGTAAAAATCTGAACAGCTTGCGAAGATATTCCAAGGGAGATAACTATTGTCATCTATCTAGAGTAGCCTCCCTTAAAAAAATTACTTTAAGAAAGGTGAAAGTGTAAAATGGTCTATTTGAGTCGACAATAGAGCAACAGACTGAAGCGATACTTGAAACCACACAAGTTATTAAGAACAATGAAAATATATTTCCAGGTATGGTCAGTAATTCAGCAAATGACTAATGAATCGACGGCTTTTAAATTTCAAATGTGGTCCATTGTATCTACGATAAAATGGTATTACCTCTCTTCTATATGATTTTATACAAAACAATAATATTAAGATAAATACCAAAAATATGGATTTTTGCAATTAATAAAGTAATAGTTACAACCTAAACATCAGTTTCCCTTTCCTGATTCTTTCCTTACCTCGTTCTTTCCCTGTCTCATTCTCGGTGAAAGGTCCTAAAAGTAGACACGGAAGTTTGAAGCTGGAGATTCGACAGCTCCAACAATAAAACCAATCGGACATCATCGGCAAATTTTTGCTGTCGTTCTTAAACTAGCTCGAAAATAATAACCTTAATTTAACGCACGTGCGCACACACGCACACACACAGGAAAACAGATACGCACACACACGCGCACAAGCATACACACACACACACACACAGACGTGTTTATCTAGCTATCTATCTAGCTATACATATATACACACATACATACGTATGTATGTATGTATGTATGTATGTATGTATGTATGTACGTATGTATGTATGTATGTATGTATGCGAGCATGTATATATGCATGAATGCGAGCATGCGGCCATGCTGGAGCACCGCCTTAAGTTGAACAAATCGACCCCAAGACTTATTCTTTGTAAGCTTAGTACTTATTCTATTGGCCTCTTTTGCCGAACCGCTAGGTTACGGGGACGTAAACACACCAACATCAGTTGTCAAGTGACGGTGGTGGACAAAC
>NC_068984.1:138135604-138140267 GCF_001194135.2 Octopus bimaculoides | reverse complement strand
ATATATATATATATACGGCGGGCTCCTTTGTGGTTTCCGTCTACCAAAACCATTCACAAGGCTTTGGGCGGCCCGAAGCTATAGTAGAAAACACTTGCCCAAGGTGCTACGCTGTGGGACTGAACCCAGAATCATGTGGTTGGGAAGCAAATTTCTTACCACACATGCGCCTTTCATGCTTTCGGGGTCGATAAAATAAGTACCAGTTGAAGTTCTAGGGCTGGTGTAATCGACTAACCCCTGCCCAAAAATGGCTGGCCATATGCCAAAATTTGAAACCAATAAATTAGTTGATGTAATGAACGGTAATTGCCATATGATTTATCACATCAAAAAGAATACAATCGACTGTTATCGATGACACATGCGTTGATCATATTAACAGACTTTTCTTGTATTCCGCATGTGGAGTTTCAGACCACTTAACCTTGTATGTAATTGATAAAAATATTGATTTTTTTTTCTTTTAAATATCTTGCGTAGCTTCGTCGCAAGTTTAGGTGAAAGAGGGTTACTAAATCCGGAGTAGCGTCCCTTGGAACACATGTCATTCCACATGTTGATAAGAGAAACAGAGGCATACACACAGACTTTCTATCTCTCTCTCTCATTCTCTCTTTCACACACACACCTACTCTATCAATTTCTGTTTCTCTTTCTCTCGCTCTCTCTCTCTCTCTCTCTCACATACACAACACTCTATTTATCTCTCTTTCTCCCTCTCTCACACACACACACTCTCTCTCTCTCACACACGCTTTATTTATCTCTCTTTCTCTCTCTCTCTCTCGCTCTCTCTCACACACACACACACACACGCACACTCTCTATCTATCTTTGTACCTGTCTATCTATCTATCTATCTATCTAACTATCTATCTATCTATCTATCTATCGCTCTGTCTCTTTCTCTCTCTTATACACACACACACACACACACATACTGTCTATCTCACTTTCTCTGAACCCCCCCTCCCCATACACACACTCTCTTTTTTTTCTCTCTCTCACTCTCACTCTCTCTCTCTCTCTCTCTCTCTCACACACACACACACACACACACAAACACACACACACAGCAGATTGAACTCGGACTAGAAGGCTACTTCTGTGTTTTATAACGTATTATCGACTCCATAAAGTCATGTATAAAGAGAGGTAACTCAGATACACGCGCTCGCACATACATACGCTCGCACACACACACGCGCGCACACACACACACACACATACATACATACATATGTACGTATACATCGTCGTGGCACTCCGTCGGTTACGACGATGAGGGTTCCAGTTGCTCCGATCAACAGAACAGCTTGCACGCGAAATTAACGTGTAAGTGGCTGAGCACTCCACAGACACGTGTAACCTTAACATTTAACAGGGAGATTCAGCGTAACACAGAGGGTGACAAGGCTGGCCCTTCGAAATACACGTACAACAGAAACAGGAATAAAGGGTGAAAGTTGTGGTGAAAGAGTACAGCAGGGTTTGCCACCACCATCCCTGCCGGAGCCTCGTGGAGCTTTAGGTATTTTTGCTCAATAAACACTCACAACGCCCGGTCTGAGAATCGAAACCGCGATCCTACGACCGCGAGTCCGCTTCCCTAACCCCTGGGCCATTGTACCTCCACTAAAAGGAGCGCTCCGTCGGTTACGACGACGAGGGTTCCAGTTGATCCGATCAACGGAACAGCTTGCTCATGACATTAACGTACAAGTGGCTGAGTACTCCACAGACACGTGTACTCTTAACATAGTTCTCAGGGAGATTCAGCGTGACACAGTGTGACAAGGCTAACCCTTTGAAATACAGGTACTGCTTATTTTTGCCAGCTGAGTCGACTGGAGCAACGTGAAATAAAGTGTCTTGCTCAAGGACAAAACACGTCACCGGGAATTGAACTCACGATCGTGAACCGAATGCACTAACCATTAAGCCACGCGCCTTCACACGTATACATGTATTAATTTGAATGTACACACGCACATACGTACACACACACACGCATGCATACACGCATACACACGCACGCGCACACATACATACAGATGTACACAAGTATGTACACATGCATCTTTATATGAGCATGTGTGTGTGTGTGTGCGTATGTGTTTGTATGAGCGTGTGTGTGTATGAGTATATGTGCGTGCGTGCGTGCGTGTGTGTGTGTGTGTGTGTGTGTGTGTGTGTGTGTGTGTGTGTGTGTGTGTGTGTGTGTGTGTGTGTGTGTACCAATAACTCAGTGCGGTGGTGTGAATGAATTTAAACAATACATATGAAGCTATTCTCAAGAACCCATAAGTATTATAAATTATCACTTGTCTTAATGGCTAATTTAATGAATATGGCTTGCATTATTGTCATTAAATCTTTGAGCTTCATATCAACAGGAGCGTAGCGTGGGTGGGGCAAGAAAGGCATATGTTCTGGGCCCCACTTTGAAGGGGGGGGGTGCAATTACGGCCACGATCATTTTCCAATTAAGCCATAAAAAAAATTTTTAATCTTTTTCAAGCATGGTTTGTTTTGCTTATCGCCATCCACGCCACTAGACAGAATAAGTGTCCTTACTTGATCTCACAAAATGCATGCGCTGCTTTTTGGTTAGGGGTGGTGTTTCGCCGTTTTGATGCTTACCCTGGGCGCCATTTATCCTAGCTACGCCCCTGCATGTCAATGCTTTGCTTAGATAGACTTCTGTTCCAATTTTGTTTGAGGAACTCGCTTAGAACAGATTTTCAATCAGCCTTGTAGAAGCCTAAGCTGGATAGAATTTGATGAATCCTGCGTGGTATACATCTTCGAGTATTTTTTGGACTGTACATTGTTAATTCTACTATGTGGCAATCTGCGAGAATCGTTGGCGACGCCTTCACGTTGTTGGCAACGTAGAGTTTATGATATTGTTGTTTCTGGTCGGACATAACATTCTTTCCACGAACGTCCACTTCGTGAGATCAAGTGGGGTTTTGGCTTGATACTATTCTTAGCTTGACATTCTTGAGGTAACCGCCTTTGAGCAATCTGAGGTCGGAAAACTGAAGTCGCTCACTAGAAGTACATCAGTGTTTGATCTGGTTTTATTAGTACCATTAATACTTCTTTTATCATTCTAAGGCTTTCCCCAAATCTTCCATCGTAATTTGAGCCGTCAGACGCATATCACCACCCCAAGTTGTTTTATATGCACTATGAGCGCGTCGTGTCACCGGCCAAGTTTGGATGCGACAACAAGGTTAGGTGTGTGACACCTCAATGGACGGACATAGCAACTCTGCCGCATCCAGTACTGCTCTGACCTCGTCTATCAGAATTCATAATTTTCCGTCCAAATAACATTGAAGACTGCGGAATAAATGATAATCAGATGAGGTAGTATCCGGCGAATATGGTGGGTGGGGCATCATTTCATATTCAAACTGCTTCAGCTTTTGGAATGTCATCCTCGCTGTATTTGGCCAAGCATTATCCTGATGGAAGAACACCTTTCGTTTTGAAACCAAAGACGGTCATTTTTCTTCTAGCACTAACTTAAGCCGCTCAAGCTGCTCACAGTAGATCTCCTTTGTTATCGTTTGGTTTGGGTTTAAAAGTTCAAAGTGGACTAAACCTTTCATATCCCACCAAACAGATAACAACACCTTTGTATAACTTACCACAGCAGAATGGGATGGAGTACACGCAGTTCTTGGTCATATTCTCTTCTATTGGTGATTTTGCTCGAAAGAGATATTTGCGAAGTGTTGTATTACTTTTGAATACTATCTTGATGTCAAATGGGCCGCATATCTTTTGTATCTTTTCGGAGAGGCCTTTCACATAGGGTAGACAGACTGTGGACAGTTTATCGGTTTCATCCCCTCTTTTCTTCATAATTGGAGTGGAGAGTATGCTTTTGGGGTAGTTGTTGCTTAATAGATTGTTACTGAGCTGGATCATTTCTTCGTGGTGGGTATCACAATCGCTACTTATATTCATTGCACGATGTTTTAGGCACTGAGCAATCCCTCTCTTTACGCTGTATGGTTGGTGGGAATTGAAGTTGAGGCATCGTCCAGTAAAGGTTGGCTTGCGATATACGGATGTCCTGAATCTATACTTGGTGCGTGTTATTAATACTTCCAGGAATACTAGCTGATTGTCTGTTTCTTTTTCCATTGTGAACTGTATGGATGGCTTTATTGAGTTCACATGATCTAACAGCACTTGGACATCTTCCTGGTGGGGCCAGAGTATAAAGGTGTCATCAACATATCGCAGCCATAGGGTTAAGCTATGGGTTTGCCATTATCACCGATAATAGCCAATATATACATGGAATACTTTGAGAATTTGGCTTTAGGATCAACACCACTAAAACCAACCCTATGGGTGGTGCGCTGTGCTCTTGAGCAAGACACTTCATCTCACGTTGTTCTGCCATCACTTCGACCCCTGTTCAGGTAACATCGATTTAATGATGGGGGTGAGCTAATATAGGCCACATACGTTTGATTACTATAAACAAATCATTTATACAAGCCGTTCGGTAAAATAAGAAAGTAAGCTGGGAGAGTCCATTATGTATATGAGGGGGTGAGTATATATATTGTGTGCGTGTGTGAGAAAAATATTGCTTCTACTGTGTCTATCTCTTCCTATCGGTTTCTTACAC
>NC_068984.1:138134617-138135586 GCF_001194135.2 Octopus bimaculoides | reverse complement strand
GGGTGCAGTCGATTAGATCAACCCCAGTACGCAACTGGTACTTAATTTATCGACCCCCCGAAAGGATGAAAGGCAAAGTCGACATCGGCGGAATTTGAACTCAGAACGTAAAGACGTTAAGCATTTCACCCGGCGTGCTAACGCTACTGCCAGCTCGCCACCTTCAGGGGTGAGCTAATATAGGCCACATACGTTTGATTACTATAAACAAATCATTTATACAAGCCGTTCGGTAAAATAAGAAAGTAAGCTGGGAGAGTCCATTATGTATATGAGGGGGTGAGTATATATATTGTGTGCGTGTGTGAGAAAAATATTGCTTCTACTGTGTCTATCTCTTCCTATCGGTTTCTTACACGCATACGAATACTGACATTTTTCTCACGTATTTGTATTGTTACTATTTTCAATGTAACTCTTTGCCTGTGATGTGCCACTCCTAAACCAGATAGATAGATACACACACAGAGGCGCGCATACGAACATATATAATAACGATTAAGGTTGAATAGCTCACATAACTTGAAGACATGAACCAGGTAAGTAATCATACGTTCAAACACACCGATTTTTTCATTTTTGCCCCAGTTTAAGCACGATCGTTCACAACAAAATTACATGCGTTACAAAGTGTATTAATGTGGTAGCGACATGCTATTAATGTTTACGTTTTCCACGCTTTGGGTTTTTCGGAAGAAGGTGATTTCAAGCCATTTTATGTTCTCATTTTGGAAGAGAACAGTACATGCATATTGTAGCTCTAAACATGAAACAGTTAACAGCTCTTTTCTAAAAAAAAAAACTGTGTACATTTAACTGATATCTCTCAGTACAGTTTTCCCGTTGGTCCTACTGTAAACTATATATATATATATAATATATATATAGATAGATAGATAGATAGATAGATATAGATATATGCATGTAATATGTATGTACGTGTGTGTGTGTGTGTGCGTGTGTGTGTGT
>NC_068984.1:138129301-138133913 GCF_001194135.2 Octopus bimaculoides | reverse complement strand
GCACCTACTATGATAGGAATTGTTTCTGTTTTTAGATTCCACATTCGAGTTATCTCTATTTCCAGGTCTTTGTATTTTGAAAGTTTTTCCATTTCTTTTAGAGAAACGTTGTCATCTGCTGGTATTGATACATCAATTAGAAAGCATTTTTTTTCTTCATGATCTTTGACAACTATATCTGGTCTATTTGCCTTAATTTCTCTATCTGTGTGTATTGGCATATCCCAGAGTATGGTTGCTTTCTCGTTTTCTGTGACCTTTTCTGGCGTGTGTTTTATTATTATTATTATTATTATTATTATCATTATTATTATTATTACTATTATTGTTATTATTATTATTATCATCACTCTAAGAGCTGCGGCCATGCTAGGAGTTTGGTGTTGCTGCCCGCATCAGCATTTCCTGTCGCAAAGTAGGTTCATCCGGAACACTTGACAAAAGGAGATCCAGTTTTGTTTTGAAAACACCTTTATCGATCCCAATGTAGTTTTCTCAGGCTTTTTGGGAGGATAGTGAAAAGCAGTGGGCCTTTAAACCCAAGCTGTTGCACTATCTGGTACTGCGAAAGCGGTGAGCTGGCAGAAGCGTTAGCACGCCGGGCGAAATACTTAGCGGTATTTCGTCTGCCGCTACGTTCTGAGTTCAAATTCCGCCGAGGTCGACTTTGCCTTTCATCTTTTCGGGGTCGATAAAATAAGTGCCAGTTACGCACTGGGGATCGATGTAATCGACTTAATCCCTTTGTCTGTCCTTGTTTGTCCCCTCTATGTTTAGCCCCTTGTGGGCAGTAAAGAAATAAGAAACGTTAGCACGCCGGGCGAAATGCTTAGCGGTATTTCGTCCGTCTTTATGTTCTGAGTTCAAATTACGCTGAGGTCGACTTTGCCTTTCATCCTTTCGAGGTCGATAAATTAAGTACCAGTTACAACCGGCTCGCTCCACAAAAATTTCGGGCCTTATGCCTAGAATAAAAAAGAACATCTGGTACTTCGTATGTATGTGTGTGTGTGTGTGTGTGTGTGTGTGTTGCATACCTGAGCGAGTTAATAAAAACTTTGAAGGTTATAGTGCCCCAGCATGACCGTTGTTCAATGACTAGAACCAGTAAAAGAACATGAGAATACGTTGAGAGTAAACAACAGGCAATTTCAAAAGTAGCAGGAAAATAAATGCGATAATGGCTGTGTGATAAGAAGGTTGTTTCCCAACTACATGGTTCCGGGTTGTTCTGGTATATTTTGAGCCAAGCGTCTTCTACTAAAGCCTCGAGCCGGGCAAAGCCCTGTGAGTGCATTTGGTGGACGGAAACTGAAAGAAGCCCGTTGTATATATATATATATGCATATATATATATATATATATGCGTGTGTGTGTGTATATATATATATATATATATATATATATACTCTCTTTTACTTTGTTTCAGTCGTTTGACTGCGTCCATGCTGGAGTACCGCCTTTAGTCGAGCAAAGGTGAAGACTAAATTTGTCGCTCTTCTTGACACCACCACCTGGTTGCTGAGGACCTTTAACGAAGTCTACTTTATCACAAGAATTTGCGACAGGTCTCTGATTTCACCATCACTGCCACCTGCCTTGAGGTTCCCCGTAAAGGGTCATGGGTACTGTCTCTCCTCCTGATTAAAAGATAATAAAATGGTTGAGAATAGCCAGCAAAGAATGAACGCTTTTATTAAATGCTCTGTCAACTATTTTATTTCATCTGTACAGTGACGTAGCTTGAGACTTGAGAGCGCGTCACTCAAGACAGCCTTTAGGTTTGCGACTCACGTTCGCCCATATGCCCCACATCCTCCATTGCCCCCGGTGCAGCCTTATATAGCAGACCCAAAAATTCTATCTGTATCTTTGCCGAGTCGCTAAGTTACAGGAGCGTAAACAAGCAGCACCCGATGGCAAACAATAGGATGGGAGGATACACACACACACACACACACACACACACACACACACACACACACACACACACACACACATGACATACTTCTGTACAGTTTTCTTCCACCATATTTACTCTATGGCATTGACCGTTCCGAGGCTTTAGTAGAAAACACTTGCCCAAGGGGTTATGCAACGTGACTACAAAGAGATCTTAGAATTTAAAAGTACCACCCGAGACGGACCGCTCCCAGTTCTACGCTATTACACTAGCACCTATATTTGAATTTATTCAGAATCGATAAAATTACAGATTTTATTGGCATTTTACCCTATAAACAAGAAATGTATATTGCGAACAGCGAAACATTTGAACTACATACACTGAATATAGGCGCAGGCGTGGCTGTGTGGTAAGCAGTATGCTCCCCAACCACATAGTTCCGGGTTCAGTCCCACTACGTAACACCTTGGAAAAGTGCCTTCTACTATAGCTACGGGCCGACCAAAACCTTGTGGACGGAAGCAGAAAGAAACGCTTCGTACACACACACACACACCACACACACACACACACACACATACATATGCATGTATGAAAGTACATTTCCGCGCGCGTGTGTGTGTGTGTATGTGTGCGTGTCTTTGTGTCTGTGTTTGACCCCCACCACCACGTGACAACCGGTGTTAGTGCGTTTAAGTCCCCGTAACATAGCGGTTTGGCAAAAAGACACCGATAAAATTTTAAAAATAAGTCCTGAGGTCGATTTGTTCGACTAAAACCCGTTAAGGTGTTGCTCCAGCCTGACCGCAGTCATATAACTGAAACACGTAAAAGATAATAGATTTATTTCAGCACAAGGCCAGCATTTGAAGCGAGAGGGAATTCGGTTACATTGACCCCCAATACTTAAATCGTAGTTATCTTATCGACCCCGAAAGGCTGAAAGGCAAAGTCCACCTCGGCGGCATTTGAATTCAGACCGTTGAGCGCCCTAAAAGGGTGCCACTAACCATGTTGTTCAGCGCCGTAACAATTTTGTCAGCTTGCTGTCTTACATACAATAAATATTAATGTTACTTCTGATATTACCATTTATTCTAGAAATGGGATTATCACGACCTCACTTACCTCAAATTACACCAAAATTAGAAAGAGTTTATAAAGCGATAACTTCTAAGCCCGAATTTAATGATAGTTTGGAATTAAGAATATTCAAAGAATATTCTGTCGGTTAAAATAGATCCTTACACAAGCCGCGAAAAAGCCTAAAATTTGCTTCAACAAAACCAGTGATTCAACAATATTTCTCTGTATAGCGTCTGAAAATAAAATCTGTCCGGTTTCTATAAATAAAATGTCTTTATTTCAAACAAGTGCTAAAAAGAGGTCAAACGACAATATGGTGATTTTATTGTTGGCTTGTGAAATAAAAACTAGTTTGTTGTTTTTTCCTTCTCGAGCCATGCCTGGCTCATAAGGGCCGATTTCCTGGTTTCATTGGCGTATAGGTTCCCCACCTGGACGGGACGCCAGTCCGTCACAGGTAAGTTGCTAGATGTAGGAGGAAAGACTGAGAGAAAGTTGTGGCGAAAGAGTCAGCAGAAGTTCGCCTTTACCTTCTACTGGAGCCGGGTGGAGCTTAGGTGTTTCACTCATAAACACACACATCGCCTGGTCTGAGACTCGAACTCGCGATCCCTCGACCGCGAGTCCGCTGCTCTAATCCCTAGGCCATGTGCCTCCGCAACAACGGGTTTACTGTTCACAATCTAGACTCGGTATTCACTCGAGAAGAGTGATTTATTAAATGTTGGTGATGTTAAAAGAGTGGAGCAATCAGTCTCCTGCAAAGGTCGCATAACATGTATTTCAATGTTCCTGTAAGTCATGATGTCAGTACTATACATACGGGCATCGCTGGACCTGAAGCAAACCTGAAGTAGAGAAGGCATGTCATTGATGAGGCTGCGATTTGTAACGAAAGGACTTTGACAAGCTAGCTGATTGATTAATTGGCTGCTTGATTAACTGACTGAACAATTAATCAAACAATTGATTAGTTAATTGGTTAAACCGTTAACTAATTGAAATATAGGAAAAGATAGAGAATTGAAATAGAAACAGTGCGTGTGATTCTTATTGGCATAATGATCCTTCCGAGATATAACCAAATATTCTGTAAATATTACGCTGAAACCACCCTATGAATCTATCGATGAGAATTAAAAATTGCTGCAAATTTATTATTCTTTTAATACCATTTTTAATCCGTGTAATATATTAGTTGTATCGGTAAACAGAATATTGTGAACGAGAAATAAGAGAAGAAATTCATATTCTTACAGAAACGGCAAGTGATGCTCTGCCAATCAAAAGATGAACATAAATTTGCATAAATTATGACAACAAAGCAATTATTTTAGATACAAAACACTGAAAGCAAGCGTATAGAATATATCAGAGGACGCCTAAGAGGAAAACAAGGTCCTGCTGGTGTTATGTCTTCTTAAAATCAGCCTTGAAATGGTGAGGGTACGGGTAGTAATGTAATCCTAGATAGACATAGTAGGTTTGATAATGAACTGGTGTGATCGTGGATGGTTCTCGAATGCATTTGATCAAAGGTCCACTCGTTCAGGGGTCTACTAGAGGTAATCAACAACAAGGAAGTGTGTGTGTGTGTGTGTGTGTGTGTGTGTGTGTGTG
>NC_068984.1:138115891-138128769 GCF_001194135.2 Octopus bimaculoides | reverse complement strand
TCATCTCTCTCTCTCTCTTAGCACTCCGTCGCTTACGACGTCGAGGGTTCCAGTTGATCCGATTAACGGAACAGCCTGCTCGTGAAATTAACGTGCAAGTGGCTGAGCACTCCACAGACACGTGTACCCTTAACGTAGTTCTCGGGGGATATTCAGCGTGACACAGTGTGACAAGACTGGACCTTTGAATTACAGGCACAACAGAAACAGGAAGTAAGAGTGAGAGAAAGTTGTGGTGAAAGAGTACAGCAGGGTTCGCCACCATCCCCTGCCGGAGCCTCAGGTGTTTTCGCTCAATAAACACTCACAACGTCCGGTCGGGGAATCGAAACCACTATTCTATGACCGCGAGTCCGCTGTCCTAACCACTGGGCCGTTGTGCCTCCACAACAATACATTCTAACATGAAAATATAATTAACGTCTATAAAATTTCAGCGTAGAACAGATTTTACGGAAAAAGAATACCAACAGCGCATGAAATTTATCGAAGAGACATACATGACGTTTAAGCAACAAAAAGCTATTGTCTGGAAACGCTAGAAGCTCAACGTATATTTCTTTACAGGCGAATAATAAAATTATGAATCGAAATCGCCAGACCAGATATTTGATTATAGAACAAACCAGTAATATACTATACACCATTATCCGATAAAACTAAACATATTTGTAATAATGCAACAGATGCCTTGCTGATTGATTTCTGGAAAATTATGAAGAATTGAAGATATAGAAAGTAAGTGAATAAGGTGTATGGGTTGTCAGATAAATTCATTCGTATTTATCCCCTTTATTTTAATCTTTGTTTGTCATCAGTAGTTTTAAGAAATCAGTCAATGATATATTTTCGTTCATTGTTCGCGACATTTTGCTTGTTCCACTAACTTGTCAATACTTTGATGATAGAAATCACCGTTTCTTGACTCCAAGAATTCATCGAACCAGTTCTATGTCATTGTTGAACTAAATGCCTCGAAGTCTGTTAGAGAGGGCCCAACAGGTAACGATCCAAAAGCACTATATCAGCGGAATACGGCGGACGCGATGGAACTCCCCCAACCGAGCTCTTGAATCGCATTTTTGGTCAAATTAGTGACTTAGTGGGGAGCGTTTTCATGCCGTATCGCTAATCTGGTCTTTCCAGCTGGGCTGCCTGCCCTGGTTTGGTTTGAGCATTTGCTGAACGTAAACTCTGAATTTGACCGTGTGTTTGTTTTCAGGCATTTCATAGTGGATTAGCCCTATCCGGTCCTACCAAATGCGTAGATGCAGCTCTGACTCCAGTCGAGGTATCACTTGCTTGTCGGGACTCAGCCATTTTTTTACTTTGCTTCATATTGATGAAAAGGCACTATACATCATCGCCGATGACGATGCGTTAAAAAAAAGCTCCAAGTCTACGAGAAGTCTGGTGTTGAGCGAGCAAACTGGCAGCGATAGAGAAGCGCTGGAGTTTGTCTCTTTCGTTCAGATCGAGTGGCATCCATTCACTGAGTTTTGGGGCTGTTCCCGACGAGTGAAGGTATCTCGTGAGCATCCCATCTACGGGGTCAATCTCTTGTGGCTTGGCGCGCATCCTCGAGAATGAGATCGTTCACTCGATCTTCATTAAACTAAACAGATCGGCCGAATGTGGAGTGTCTGTCAGGTCGAATTTCCCCTCCTTAAAGCGTAAAAAGCCATTTCCGTGCAATTCTTTTAGTAACAACGCCCCCTCTGTAAACACAGTACAAATGTACTGAGCGACTTTGACAGCTTTCCGAACCATGATTGAAACGAAGAGAAGCAGGTGTCGAAAAAGCTCGTTGTTTTCCTTACATGGCACTCCATCGACATTTGTCTCAAAGAGGCAAAAATTTATTCGAATTTCAATAACTACCAACAAAAATTGCAAAGGATGAACAGAACTAATAAAAAAAATTAAATACTTCAATAAAAATATTTTTCGTGATAATTCAAACACATCGAAAAGAAACGAAGGAATTTAGCTAACAACCAATATATAGAATACGATAAGCAACGATTTGATGCCACTAAATTCTAAGAAACAATCAATTAGCGTGATTAGAATTCTTTTCAATGATTTTGTTACAAACTCTAACATTTTTGTCAAAAATTAATACCAAAAATGCTTATAAAATACAAAAATACAAACAGCTACACATTTTGCCATTTGGCTTGTCTATTTATTAAGAGGCCTATTTTAGTTTTGTATCTTGTCTTATTCGGGGAGATTTAATCTATCTGAAGCCCCGCTACTTAATGTACTTGAGTATTTATAGTTTTATTGTTGTTTAGGTTTACGAAAACAAGTTTCATTCAAAACAGGTGTTAGAAATCCCATAACAAAGCACAAAGACATTGCCATCTCTAAGAATGAATCCAGTGTATTTCACCTTATAATTTTATTCAGTTTTCGAGTTCATGCTTTGTCCATTTTGTCTACTGGTACTACGAAATATTTGAATAAAAATTCAACTAGACATTGCCAGATCTTGTTGGATTCTCTTTCTATCATCATTTCTGGTTATTTTCCTCAGTTATTTTGCTCTGGTTATTTCGTTATTTAGTTGATGTTTTCTTTCCAACGGTTGTAATGGTTCCTCTCGCGGACGAGGGCATCTGCCCTTTCCGCTACTCTTCTAGCTTTATATGAATCCACTGGTGTCATTATATTCAAGCCAGGTGGTATTAGCTTTGAGTCTCTACATCTACACAGGAAGGTTAGATGGTTTGAAAGACGAGCTAGTTTTTTGATGGATTTTCTCTATACGTCTCCATTGAAGTCTAATATCGGCTCCGTACCGATTAGATAATACAGTTCTATATTTAAGAGATGAGGAATTATGTACATTATTTACATTATTTACATTTGACAGATATTTGTCCTCATCTTGTTTGTTTTTAACACAACGTTTCGGCTGATATACCCACCAACCTTCATCAGGTGTCTTGGGGAAATTTCGAACCTGGGTTCTCATTCCTAAGGAATTTTTCGATGTTATTATTATTATTATTATTATTATTATTATTATTATTATTATTCAGGTCACTGCCTGGAATCGAACTTGGAATCTTGAGGTTAGTAGCCCGCGCTCTTAACCACTACGCCATATGGCATGAGTACTTGGCATTTTTTTTCCCACCCATTTGCCGAAATGACATGTGAATGGACTCGTTTTAATAGCTAAAGTATTCAGAGAGTTCTCATTAGTTTAAATTAGTTTTCTGTAATCCTAATATCGGAGGCAAATTTTAGCACAAGGCCATCAGTATAAGGAAAGGGTTCTTATTCTATGACCCCTACCACCACCACCACCACCACCACTACCTAAAGTATGAAATGCAAAGTCGACCACGACGGAATTTGAACTCAGAAAAGTAATAGAATAGCGAGTTGTCAGAATTGTTAGCGCGTCAGATAAAATGTTTAGTGGCGTTTCTTCCGGTTTTTCATGTCCTGAGTTCAAATCCTGCCGGGATCGATTTGGCCTCATATCCCTTCGGAGTCGATAAAATAAAGTGCCAGTCAAGTATGGGGTCGGGGTCACGGTCGGTGTAATCGACTTGCCCGCTCCCATCAGTATTTCTTTTCTTGAACTCTGCAACAGACAGGCGTCGTCCTGTTCAGCAGGAATATTGTACACTCGATCACTTGTTGGCACTGTTGGCACTCCGTCGGTTACGACGACGATTGTTCCAATTGATCTGATCAACGGAACAGCCTGCTCGTGAAATTAACGTGCTAGTGGTTGAGCACTCCACAGGCACATGTACCCTTAACGTAGTTCTCGGGGGAGATTCAGTGTGACACAGAGTGTGACAAGGCTAGCCCCTTTGAAATACAGGTACAAACAGAAGCAGGAAGAAAGAGTGAGAGAAAGTTGTGGTAGAAAGAGCACAGCAGGGTTTGCCCCTACCCCTGCCGGAGCCTCGTGGAGCTTTAGGTGTTTTCGCTCAATAAACACTCACACGCCCAGTCTGGGAATCAAAACCGTGATCCTATAACCGTGAGTCCACTGCCCTAACCACTGGGCCATTGCGCCTCCACTCTCGATCACTTATACGCCATGAAAACCGAGTAACAGGCCTTATGAGTCCTAAAACTCAAGAAGAAAAGAAAATCTTTATATCAACATATCTCACTGCTGTATGCGGAGCACCGAAGGAGTTTAACGTCTAAAGTCTATTTCTTTAAGCAGTTTCTTTAATGTTGGGTTTCGGTTTAACACCAGGTCACTCAAAATTGAGCAAAAAGATAAGATTTCTATTATACACCTTCAGTTCTCACTATCTCTCTTCCTCCTTCTGTCTTTTTATCTATCTATCTATCTATCTATCTATCTACCTACCTACGTATCTATCTATCTATCTATCTACCTACCTATCTATCTATCTATCTATCTATCTATCTATCTATCTATCTATCTATCTATCTATCTATCTATCTATCTATCCTCCCTTGTCCCAGTTTAATTATAGTATCTTTATAAATCTTCAAATTTTGTTTGCTTAAGTTCACAATTCTATTTTTCACTCTTTTATTATATCTCTCACCAATCACCATATTTAATATTTGCTGATTAAACGCAACTACATTCGCCAAAATGTCATGCAGACAAGCAATCTCTCGACTATCGCGGGTGTTACGTTCCAAAAACCGCGAATTAGAAACAATACTGTATATTTTTTTTTTGTTTTTATAATTTGTATATATTAATTTTATTATAAATGCAAAACACCACAGAGGAATCAACGTAACCTTGAATAATAAACCGCGATATGTGAACCGCGATAGGTGAACCGCGATATGTGAACCGCGATAGGTGAACCGCGATATGTGAACCGCAATAGGTGAACCGCGATAGTGAACCGCGATAGTGAACCGCGATATGTGAACCACGATAGGTGAACCGCGATATGTGAACCGCGATAGGTGAACCGTGATATAGCGAGGGATTGATTACTGTACACTTAAAAAATTGTTGTTTCAGACATCTTGGAATATTTATTTTGTCTTGCAGAATCTGTGTCAGTGTATTTGTGTGCCTGTGTGTGAGTGTGTCTGTTTGTCTGTATATGTGTGTTGTGTCTGTCAATGTTCAATAATATAAACTGTCTTAGCAATTTGAGTTCGATCCCATTGCGTGATATCTTCGGCAACTAACCCTTAACGTAGCCTCAGATTGACCAATAACTTATGAGTGAAATTTGTTGTTGAAGCCCGTCGAGTGTGTGTGTGTGTGTGTGTGATTTTGTGTATATTTGCGAAGGGTGTAAACGTCAGCGAGAAACCGGTGCCTTTTGAACTAGATCTGCTGTATAGTGGCGCATCTTTATTATTGTTAAATCTGAAATATAGTGGACAAGATTAGACGGTCGAAAACCTATACCCATCGGCGCTAATGTTCACAAAATGCAACATTAAAAAAAAAATAACTAATACACAATTATTTTTACAACGTGGATACTTTGATGTAAAATTCATTTATTTAAAAAGAAAGGTTTCATTTAATATTATGGCAACTTATGTCTTTGATAGCAGCATGCTCTTAAGACAATATACATCACATCTACCATAATTTCTGATTAAATTATAACAGAAGTCATTATTTAAAAAGTTTATATGGCTTCCCTTTAAATTTTAAGCCTTGAAACAAATCATGAACTAGTTTATTGAACTCTGTTGCCTGACGGAGTAAACAACCAGATAAGAAATAGTTCTCACAGAACTTCGGAAAACATCTTTATATCTTAAATATAATGTATTTGTATCGTTTCGGTCATTTCAATCCAATTTAAGAGCTAATTTAGATGGCTGTTACAAATAACAATAATAATCTTATAATAACTTTGCTAGCTCCTCCGTTACTTAGCCCGTCTGTAACACTTCCACTTGATTAATTGAAGGAGGCGGTGAGGGAGATGTGGGAGGAAGGAAAGGTGGTGGTAGTGGGTGAAATGTGTAATTTTTTTTAACTAAGTATTTTTTCTCTCCGTTACTTAGCCCGTCTGTAACACTTTCACGTGATTCGTTGAAGGGGAAGGCGAAGAGCGAAAGAAAAAGGATAGAGAAAAAGAGGGTAAGGCGAAGATTGAGAGAGAAAGAGGGAGAGTTCTGTGTATTAAGTCTATAAAATTGTGCATAGAATATATAAAGTGTATATATGAAGTGCATAGAGTATATAAAGTGTATATATGAAGTGCATTGAGTAATCATCGTATTTTAATTTCCTTTACTTTTCAATGAGTTGCTGAGGAGTGACAGTCTTTTGATACAGACACAACACAAGCTAGGCTTTCAGGTTTTTATTTGGATAAAGCTTTCAGAAATAACCCAATAAGTTTATCCTTAATTTCGTGACATATTCACGAGTACCGCTAATAATAATAATTTTTTAACGTAGGCCTGAAGTTTTGGGAATGACGTAACTAAAACATTTACGAACTGACTGCGCACACACATTAGTGTGTATGT
The DNA here is from genome assembly GCF_001194135.2 of Octopus bimaculoides. Classification (NCBI taxonomy): domain Eukaryota; kingdom Metazoa; phylum Mollusca; class Cephalopoda; order Octopoda; family Octopodidae; genus Octopus; species Octopus bimaculoides. The sequence continues at coordinate 138,122,289 of NC_068984.1, read as the reverse complement.
GTGCGTACACGTATACACACACACACACACACACACACACACACACATGAATTAAAATAATGTTTATTTGCATACATTTTATTAAACGTGTAAGTTTATATGCATATAATATATATATATTTGCCACAAATATCTAATAAAAAATGTGAGTTATACATTGTGCCGTCACAATATAACATCTAGCAATAATCTACCATTATATTTTCATTCCAGAATCCTTGATAGCAAGTTTCCATTGATTGAATATTCTAGTGAAATCTCTCTCCTTGTTAACCACAAATTACACCAAGGAAAGAAATGCAGGTGTGAATGTATGAAATGTAATATAGGAGACAATTATGGATCACACGACCCCTACAAAAGCGTTACAAATGCCAGGCTTCACAATCTCTGGTGAATTCATATGGTGACCTCACATCTTTAACTCTGCTCTAAACTTCATCTCGAAGACTATTTTTTCGAGGTCAGGAAATATTTCAAATCTAGTCAGTTGCTGAAACCTATAAATTGCAGGTAAGATTTACATTGGAATATTGCTCATATATCTGTTATAGTTCTGCTGCTGTATAAGAGACATGATACACGATACAAAGACCTTCCCCCAACGTATTACCACATAGACTCACAAGTGCCTTGTAGCTCTTCATTATTCCTTCTACTTCTGCTACCATAATCTCTTCTCTTCCAAACTATCTACCCTACATTCACATTCCTCCTTCTCTTGTCATCCTTACTGTATCTCTTTTGCCGAACCGCTAAGTTACAGGGTTGTAAACACACCAGCATCGGTTGTCAAGCGATGTTGGGGGGACAAACACAGACACACAAACATATACACACACATACATATATATACATATACGACGGGCTTCTTCCAGTTTCCGTCTACCAAATCCACTTACAAGGCTTTGATCAGCCCGTTGGGAGTGTTTATTGAGCGAAAACACCTAAAGCTCCACGAGGCTCCGGCAGGGGATGGTGGCGATCCCTTCTGTGCTCTTTCATCACAACATTCTCTCACTCTTTCTTCCTGTTTCTGTTGTACCTGTATTTCAAAGGGACAGCCTTGTCACACTCTGTGTCACGCTGAATCTCCCCGAGAACTACGTTAAGTATACATTAATTTCACGAGTAGGCTGTTCCGTTGATCGGATCAACTGGAACCTTCATCGTCGTAACCGACGGAGTGCCTAAGATTTAAGATCGTGTTGTTTTTATCTTTATAAGGTAATGAGTTGTCAGATAAATTCGTTCGTTTCCTCCTCACCACCATTTATCTTAATCCTTTCCAGTGTTGTTTGGATTAATACAAAACTTTATCTTTATCGTAGTTTAGGGTTTGTTTTTTGTTTTTTTCTTTTGTACTCTATATTTCCTTTGTGAAGGAGCGTGGCCCACTTACGATCACTAGATCTTTGGTTCGACTCTCAGACCGGACCGTGCGTTGTGTCCTTCAGCAAAACATTTCATTTCACGTTGCTCCAGTCCCCACTTTCGGTCAGGGAGGTATGTTGGTCTGCTCGACTAGCCAGCAGGGTAGCATTATTCGAAGGCTAAAACGATGCAAAATGTACTGTGACCAGCGATGTGTAACAACATCTGATAGTATGGTCGGTCACGTGATCACGTGATATTTCCTCTACAACTTTTGTTTATTGTTTTCGAAATTTAAATAAATTTATATCTCCTTCTAGACATATGACGATGGAGTACCAAGTAGAAAACGAAAGAACGAACGACTTTATCTGACAACCCAATAATATACTCTTTTACTCTTTTACTTGTTTCAGTCATTTGACTGCGGCTATGTTGGAGCACCGCCTTTAGTCGAGCATATCGACCCCAGGACTTATTCATTGTAAGCCTAGTACTTATTTTATCGTACCCTTTGCCGAACCGCTAAGTTACGGGGACGTAAACACACCAGCATCGGTTGTCAAGCGATGTTGGAGCGACAAACAAAGACACACAAACACACACATATATATATATATATATATATATATATACATATACATATATACGACGGGCTTCTTTCAGTTTCCGTCTACCCAATCCACTCACAAGGCTTTGGTTGGCCCGAGACTATAGTAGAAGACACTTGCCCAAGATGCCACGCAGTGGGACTGAACCCGGAACCATGTGGTTGGTAAGCAAGCTACTTACCACACAGCCACTCCTGCGCCTGTTCATAAATATATTACTTCCAATTGTTATATGATAAATAGATACAGACATGCTCCTCTGATTAACAAATCTCTCATTATTTTTACAGAATTATGGAGAACGAGACTTTAAATGAGTTTGCTGGAAATAACACACCAGAAATTAGAGCCCGGATTAATACAGACGCAGACAAGAAAGACCTGCGTTATGGTTTCGGACGCTTTCGGCCGCAGTGGATGCAAGTGTTCAATCGACCTAAGATCGTCCTTATGATTCTGTGTTATATTGCTTTCATTCAAGGTGTGTTGTTTTACCTTCCTGTTCCTCGGTTACCTTTCAGAAATAATATTGATTACTGTAATACGAAAGTCATCGTCTTAATCATAATCCTTGTTTAATGTCTTTTTTGCTTGGGTTGCATGGTTTGACTGGAACCGACGAGCCAGCAGAGGGTTGTGCTAATCTCCACTGTTTGTTTCGGTATGGTTTCTACAGCTAGATTCTCTTGCTAACACCAACCACTTTACAGAATGTGTTATGGCCCGTTTTTTAATTTTTATTTTTCGTGCCACCAGCATCAGTGAAGTCACTAAATACTTTCAAAGTAAGAGCCCCTTCAACTGAGTAGAGTTTAGGGTTAAAGAGTGTGAAAGCATGATGAAGGGCCAGGAGCAATTGTCTTGCTGAAGAGGTGATTACGTGGTTTCCCCATCTGAAAAGAAAGAGAGCAGTGTTAAGCTATTGAAAGGCCAAAATGATAAGGGCCTGCGTTGGAACCCGACCATAATAATATAATAGAAATCATTTAAATAAGTATCTGTAATATTCAAAAGTCGATTCAAACGATTTATCTCCTCCCTATGAACAAATTGCTTTCGATTTTTTTTTTCTTGTAGGTTTTATCGTTAATGGAGCAATCAATGCAAACTTGAGCACAATAGAAAAACGGTTTGAATTTTCCAGTAAAATGTCAAGTTGGATTCCCAGTGTTTATGATATCACAGGAGCACCAGTTGCTTTATTTGTTTGCTTCAAAGGAGCAATGAGCTACAAACTACGTTGGCTTGGATGTGGTTTCATTGTCTTCAGTTTGGGTTCTTTCATCATGGCAATGCCACATGTTTTTAGTCACAGTTACGAATGGGATAAAAGCCTGTATATTCATTGCTCACGTAAGTATGTTATCAAAAGTATATTGATTGTTAATTTCTTGTTTTCTTCCAAGATACTAATCAAGGTTTAAATATATTTCAATACAATTTCATGCATCAAAGAATATGATGTAAGATATAGGGTATACAATGTCTACAATGAAAATAACAATACAAAATATGCCAGGTATTTTGTGAGCAAACTTTATTTGGCCATGAAAACCACCTGGTGTAATGTTACCTGTAAAATGCTAAATTTTGACTATTATATTTCTACATTATTTACATTTGACGGATATTTGTCCTCATCTTGTTTGTTATTAACACAACGTTTCGGTTGATATACCCTCCAGCCTTCATCAGGTGTCTTGGGGGAAATTTCAAACTTGGGTTCTCATTCCTAAGGTATTTTTCGATGTTGTTATTATTATTATTATTATTATTATTATTCAGGTCACTGCCTGGAATCGAACTCAGAATCTTGGGGTTAGTAGCCCGCGCTCTTAACCACTATGCCATATATCCATCAAATGTAAATAATGTACATAATTCTTCATCTCTTAAATATAGAACTGTGTTTTATTTCTAATTCCGATGTATTGTTAGAATCCACATGACAACCTGGCTAAGAGACTGAAAAGTCATTTTGTCCACAGTGATTTTGTCCACAGTGATTCAGAGATCACCAGCTTTTAGAATATGGATCCTTCCTGTTCAGGATCAGGAAAGAACTGGAAGCTTCTGGTGGTGATGTGTCACTCGTGGCCAACTAAGAAAGATAAGTATTCTCAACAGTTCAGAATCATCAGGATACTCAAGCTGGCTCATTAGATCAAGGTCACCATCGACAACCTCAGTATTTGAGGCCCATCTGCCTCAAAAAGGTGGTTTACTGTCAGATGTGTTGGTGCATGAGGACATCAGGTACAAATTTTACATGATAAGGAGAAGAAAGAGAAAGAGTTTTGAGTAAGACCCAGAAGAACCATGTGGTCATGTGACCCAAATCCTTATGTGGCTTCTGAGCTTTCTTGGTTTGAATCCCATGGACAGTTATACATGTGGTGTTTTCAACATCGGAGGAGAGAAAACTGGCAGCTCTACGATGCACAAGGGGCAGTGAATAGTGTGGATAGGAAACTAAATAAACAAATACTGGGGTTGTATGCTGTCAACTTAATGTGACAGTCCCCTGAAGGGAATAATACTACTTTGGTTAGACCTAGGAAGCACCACCGCTTCCCGTCAGCCTTGACACATTTCCTGTGTCCTTATGTTTACAAAGGGGAGACAAGCACCTCCACCCAGCTAAGCCTGCATCCAGAGACATGTTTCTGAGTCTTTGCTTGTCTTTGTCTCCCCCTTGTAAACATAAGGACACAGGAAATGTGTCAAGGCCGACAGGAAGCGGTGCAGCTTCCTAGATCTAACCAACAGTAGTATTATTCCCTTCAGGAGACTGTCACATTAAGTTGACAGCATACAACTACTTCATCGTATCACTACTGCATAAATCTCTCTGAGAGATTTAGAAATGTCATCATCATCATCATCATCATCATCATCATCGTCGTTTAACGTCCGCCTTCCATGCTAGCATGGGTTGGACGATTTGACTGAGGACTGGTGAAACCGGATGGCAACACCAGGCTCCAATCTAATTTGGCAGAGTTTCTACAGCTGGATGCCCTTCCTAGCGCCAACCACTCAGAGAGTGTAGTGGGTGCTTTTACGTGTCACCCGCACGAGAACGGCCACGCTCGAAATGGTGTCTTTTATGTGCATTGTTTCTAAATACCGGGGTTGTTTTGTTTTACTAAAATCCTTCAGAGCAGTGTCTCAGCATGATCTCAGTCCCTTGACTGAATCTAGTAAAAGGATAAAAGAATAGTCTGATTAATACCAAATACCTGCTACTCGTATAGAAATAATTACTATTTTAGGCCAAAAGAGCTTTGCTATTCTTTTAAAAAATTAGATACTATTTGTTCTATATTTCTCATCCAGAGTCATTCAAAGAGTGTGGAATTAAAACAGTTTCATTTCCTGGAAACAGCTTATAAAAGTAATCATCTAATTCTAATTTTGGTTTCAAATTTTGGCACAAGGCCAGCAATTTCAGGAGAGTTGATTACATTAACCTCAGTGTTCAACTGGTACTTATTTATTGACCCCGAAATGATGACAGGCAAAGCTGACTGTGGCAGAATTTGAACTTAGACCATAAAGACTAACAAAGTGCTACTAAGCATTTTGCTGGGCGTGCTAACAATTCTGCCAGTTTACCACCTTAATCTAATTCTAATCTAATCTAATCTAATCTAATGTTAATGTTAAAATAAAATGTAAAAAGATTTGTTGCCTGAAATCTCTATTTAGATTGCTATGAATCAAATAACCCACTTCAATGTTTTAGCATGATTTTATCCACTATCTATTCCGATCCATAATGAGCTACTGTTTTTATTCAATTTGTATATATATATGTATATATTTAAACTAGTCTTCCACATTGCATTAACTCATTCCCAGCGCCAACTGTATTTAAAGCATTTCTTTTAAATAGCATTTTGCAGGACATTATGGAAGATAATAAAATTGAAATCATTAACAATTGCTTTCACAATTTATGTAAAGCTCTATAAATCTCATTTTTTAAAAATTTTCTTTTTCTCGTTTATTTGAATATATTATTAACCCTTTAGCATTTATATTACTCTCGCAAATGTAATATTTATTTATTCACATTGTTTTGAATCAATCATACATTATCTCGTTACTTCAAGATTTCAGTGATGTGACTGCTTTATTCTTAGAATGACATTGCAGAGTAAGTAGGAAAGGGTGGATCTAGTCAGTTTGAACATAAAGTAGAATATTTTGGTTGAGTTTAGCCAGTTTAAATGCTAAAGGGTTAAATCAAAATAATAGTTTTTTAGGAAATTTGCCTTCCAATAGGTTTTTTATATGCACATACATAAATATAATTATACATACATACATACATACATGTTATTATTATTATTATTATTATTATTATTATTATTATTATATATTTATGTGTGTGTACATATATATATA
>NC_068984.1:138114110-138115675 GCF_001194135.2 Octopus bimaculoides | reverse complement strand
CATGCCGGGTGAAATGCTAAGTAGTATTTCATCTGTCTTTACGTTCTGAGTTCAAAGAGCAGCCAAGTTCGAAATTGCCTTTCATCCTTTCAGGGTCGATAAATTAAGTACCAATTGACTGCCCCGCCTCCACCCCTAAAAAAAAATTTCAGGCCTTGTGCCTAGAGTAGAAAAGATTATTCTGCTTGGATATAAAGTGTGTGGACTGTGATCATCACAGAAAGAAGATAAGGTTTCAGCTGTGCAAGATCTCCTTGACTGAAGTAGTTGTATGCTGTCAACTTAATGTGACAGTCCCCTGAATGGAATAATACTACTGTTGATTAGACCGGGGACTGTCACATTAAGTTGACAGCATACAACTACTTCATTGTATTACTACATCATAAATCTCTCTGAGAGATTTAGAAATGTATTATTTCTAAATCTCCTTGACTGTTATCAAGGAAGGCAAACATATTTCAAAAACGGTCATAACAGGTAATGAATCATGGGTCTATGGCTACGACCCCAAAGTCATTGCTCAGTCCTTGCAGCGGAACACCCTGACAAGATTTCAAGACACTGATGAAATCCAGGAGCATGTGATAACACAGCTGTTTGCTATCTCAGAAAAGGAGTTCCAGGAATGCTTCCATCAGTGATAACAACACTAGATAAAGCATGTGCATTTAGAAGGGAACAAATTCAATGATTAAATACTGATATGATATGTGTCGTAGGTTTACTTTTGTTATAGTACTCGTCCTGATATTTTTCAATGCATCCTTCTACATAACTATTCATGGCATATGGGAAAACCCATTGGAAGTTGTTAAGTAAACAACTGAGAAAAACAGGGTTAAAGTCAAATAGTGAAGAACACATCAGGTTTCATTTTTTAATAGAGTATGTTATTGAAATATTAAACTTCATACAAGGACCTATTTCTTTGCTATTTTAACTCTGACCCATTTTTCTCACTTGTTTATTTCACAACATCCAACATGTTTTTCCCAGAAACTATCACATTTATTTTCTTCTTTACTTCATGCATTGCATCAAAGGAATTCAAACAAATGGGTGCAGGAGTGGCTGTGTGGTAAGAAGCTTGCTTCCCAACCACATGCTTTCAGGTTCAGTCTCACTGTGTGGCACCTTGAGCAAGTGTCTTCTACTATACCATTGGGCAGATCAAAGCCATATGAATGGATTTGGTAGATAGAAACTAGAAGAAGCCCATCGTGTATCATCATCATCATCATCATCATCGTTTAACGTCCTCTTTCCATGCTAGCATGGGTTGGACGATTTGACTGAGGACTGGTGAAACCGGATGGCAACACCAGGCTCCAATCTAATTTGGCAGAGTTTCTACAGCTGGATGCCCTTCCTAACGCCAACCACTCAGAGAGTGTAGTGGGTGCGTTTACGTGTCACCCGCATGAAAATGGCCACGCTCAAAATGGTGTCTTTTATGTGCTACCCGCACAAGAGCCAGTCCAGGGGCACTGGCAACGATCTCGCTCGAAAACCCTACAAGGCCAGTCAGGCGGTACTGGCAATGGACACTCTCAAGATGGTAC